>NC_069504.1:314126144-314426144 GCF_027579735.1 Bombina bombina | reverse complement strand
TAAAGGGACAGTCAAGTCCAAAATAAACTTTCATGATTCAAATACAGCATGTCATTTTTTACAACTTTCCAATTTACTTTTATCACCAAATTTGTTGTGTTCTATTGGTATTCTTAGTTGATAGCTAAACCTAGGTAGAAACATCCTTTGAGGGCAGCATGGCAGCATCTTGCTTATCACTACTCTAGATTGCAAGCAAGGGTCTAAAGATGGGTATCACATATGTTTATGATTTGCACATATTTTTCAGCAATTTGAAATTATTGGTATTTATAAACCAACGGTAAAATATTATTACGAAAAAAATATTGTAATACAGATATCCCGTAAATATATTTTATAAATGTGGGTATACTTTCACTTCAATTGCATTACTGTTAAATTATGATTTTGCATTAGAACAGTGTAATGCAAATCTGTTTTCATGTTTTACTGGCTACAATACAGTATAACAAATCAATGTAGCAAGGAGCAACAATAGCATGAGTTAAATCACTTACAAGTTAGATTTTATAAAAAGTCTGTGTTTGTAGTGTTTATTTATTTAATGAGTTCTCCACATATATTATGACGAAACAAGTTATATCCAAACAAGTACTGAGCATTTAAACGAACCATTCCATAAAACCATTTATATATATATATATATATATATATATATATATATTTATATATATATATATATATATATATATATAAAAGCAGCACAACCCTGTGCCATATCACTTAAATGTCGATTTATTCAAAATTGTATCACCTCTTAACAATTGCATTATTTCTAACTTGACAAATGGGGTATTTACTCTTATAAACAGTCAAAAACAAATACTTTAGAAAGACTTTATTGAAAATGTAGAAACTCAATGCAACAAAAGTGAATAAATCTGTGATTACCGACACACAAGTTAGAATATCCTGTGATCATTGAAACAAAATTGAGTACACCTGTGATTTCCAATATGCCTAATTGCATGAAGATGTTATAAAATGACCCGTGAACACCAGAACTCTCTCAATTTTGGACTTATGAGCTGTGTCATGGCTCCACATGGAAAAGAATTGTCAGAGGAGTTGAAAAAGTGGATTGCGAGACTTCACAAAGATGGAAAAGGATATAGGAAGATCAGTGACCAACTAAAAATAATTCAAAACACAGTTGCAGCAGTAGTAAGGATGTACAGAACAAGCCATAGTACCACTATTTAGAGCCACAGTAACCATCCTCCTAAAATGACGCTCTGAACAGTGCACTACTTGCTCAAAACAGATGGGCAAGTGCTTCAGACTTGGCTGATCGGTTATCAATGGAAATCAGAGTTTCTGTGACATCTCACACAGTGCGAAGGACATTGCATAACATTAACCTCTATGGGCAGTGTCCAGAAAAAAAACCTTGCTTGCTCTTCGGGACAAGAGCACAATATGGCAGCAAGAATGTTATCCATTTGCAAGAGCACTAGACGGCAGCACTATTTCCCGCCATGTAGTGCTCCAGATGCCTACCTAGGTATCACTTCAACGTAGAATATTAACCATTACTAAGGAACATGAAAAGAAGTCTAATAAACATTGGTACACATTATTCGGGCAGATGTGACCAAAATACATTTGTTCGGCTCGGATGGGGTCCAGCATGTTTGGTGTGAACTTGGCCAGGACTGCCACAGTAAATGCATAGTCCCAACAGTGAGGCACAGAGGTAGGAGTGTAATGATATGGAGTGCAACTGGTGTTGTGGAGATGACATTTATAGATGGCACTATGAATGCCTGTGGATATACCAAAATACTGGCTGAATGACAAGAGGACTCCCAGTCTCCAGAAGCTTGACAGAAGAGGAATATTCCAGCATTATAATAATCAAAAGAACACTGCCAAAATTAAGAAAATGTTTCTAAAGAAGAAAAAAGTGAAAACTATGACCTGACCAAGTTTGTTGCCTGACTTGAATCCAGTAGAACACCTTTTGAGTAATTTAAAAAGAAAGATTGAGCAACACAATCCCTCCAGCAAAGAGCAGTTGGAAAAAATTGTCTCTGAAGAATGGCAGAACACCTCTCCTGAAATGTGTTAGACAAAGGTATCCTCCATGATGAAGAGGATTGAATCTGTCATCAAAAATAAATGTGGACATATGAAGTATTGAAAAAATAAAGGACTGACTTTTGTTGCATTGAGTTACTACTGTGGTGCCTTTTTGCTCAACATGTGCCTTTCACAGAGAAGAACTTTCCTGTAGTATATCAGTCTGATCCTGACTAAACAGTACAGTCCAATGCCGAAATACCAGAGGAACAGCAAAATTCCAGATGTACATTTCGGCCTACTGTGGGCCTTGTCAGTGAGGTGCAGTCAAATCCCTCTAGGCACACTGAGCAACAGGTCCATGTCTGGTTTATGTAATATAATAAATAAATATAAATATATATATATATATATATATATATATATATATATATATAGAGAGAGAGAGAGAGAGAGAGAGAGATAGATAGATAGATAGATAGATAGATAGAGAGAGAGAGAGAGAGAGAGAGAGAGAGAGAGAGAAAAGCGCTCAACCTGGGAATGAACAATAGCATAACAACTTGTTCCATGGTTAGTTACCGCCCTAGGAGCAGCCTTTTTTTGCACAACATGTGCCTTTCACAGAGAAGAACTTCAGTCTGGTCCTGACTAAACCGTACAGTCTAGTCCCGAAATACCAGGTAATCTCTCCCTGAACTAGAGAAATGGCAGTTCCAACTCTGGGGCCTGTATTTTTAAGATAGTAAATTGAAGCTGTTAGCTTTTAATTATATATAAGAGCAAATATCTTACTGTTCAACTAAAGGACCACTAAATACAGTATGTTTGCATAATCAACAAATGCATGATAACAAGACAATGTAATAGCACTTATTCTGAACTTCAAATGAGTAATAGATTTTTTTCTGACAAATTTCAAAGTTATGTCTATTTCCATTCCTCCTGTATCATGTTACAGCCATCATATATATATACCATCATATATATATATATATATATATATATATATATATATATACACACACACACAACATAAATGAATATATATACTGTATATATACACAGGGCTCAGTGGACATTTAACAGTGGCCAGTGAAAGAAAGTGATTGTTGTGTCTGAAGTATGGTGGCATGTTGTAAGTATCAAAGTTGGCACATTGTATTTGCAAAATGTGCATTCCTATTGCAGCTATGAAAAACAAACAATTTGGGTTATGTGCTACAACTATTATCTAAAGGGAGGTTATATAGCCATGAAAGTGCAAGGATTTGTTATTCCTCTAGGTCTGTAGGAACCTATATGTGCTTAGACTGTTACTTCCTAAAGGCTAAATGGGGCAGAGAGAGAGAGAGAGAGATTGCAGAGGAAAAGTGAAAATGGAGAAGGTAGAGTTATGACAGAATGGAGAAAAAAAAGTGTGAAGAGATATGAGAGAGGGGAAATAGTGTAAAGAGAAGATATGGGCTGAGAGAGAAGGGAGATGGTTAAAAGATAGATTGAATAGGGGGGGGGGGGAGTTAAGAAAGATAGTAAAGAGCAATAAGGGAGAGATGATAATTATTAAAAAAAAAAAATCTCCAGGTCTGCTATGACCTTCCATAACTGTCAGCACTCTCTGCATTCTCGGAGTTCAACAACTTCCTTTTTCTCTCCAGCTGTTGTCTTCCCCAGAACCTCTAGTTGAGGTTTCTTACAGCTATGAACTTATTTTTGTTAATTTATTACTCTATGTAGCATTATTTAATTTGCTATGGTAACAAATAAAAACAATATTACAAAATGTGTCACAATGGCTAAACATATGCAAAGAGGGCTGAAGTAGCTGGTGTGGTGTGGATGGGATTAGAAGTGGCACGTAACATTTTGTCCCGGCTAGTAGCTTAGGACTTGAAATTGCCCTATAAGAATGCTCACTAGTCCTTCTATTTCCCTGATGAAATTAAATAAAGCCACATTTTACCCTGAAAACAGGGCATCTCGCTAAGGGGTGTATACTGTTTTTTCGTATGGGAAGGAAATACATTACAAAAGTGTACAATGAAAACCGTAATTTAAAAATCATACAAAATTAATAATTAAACTAGTCACACAAAAATACTTTGGAAATTTTTTTTTGTTTTATCAAAAACTTAAAATTTGTGTGTAAATTACACAGAAATAAATTGTATTAAATATGTACAATGTAAATCGTAATTTAAATACACTGAAATTCATACTTTTTTCATAAAATGGACTGAACATGGGTGTTCCATGGGCATATATGAAATTGTTTCTCAAGTCCCAGCGTAATTCTGTAAACATCTCTGCCCTATATATCTCACAGTTTTTTCTCGCAATGTAAAAGGTGGCAAGCTTTTATCAAAATACTCAAAAAACAAAATACTATGTATAAGAAAATAACAGCAAATTTAAGGTACAGTGCGCTGAAAACAATGTTATTAGATTTTATTAGGCGTAATATTTGTTTAAACATATGCCGAGGTCTCTCTCTGTACTTCATCCTCCACTGCAAACTTTTACCTAACAGACAGCTCTTATTATTTGCATAAATAAAAACAGAGAAGCGCTCAACCTGGGAATGAACAACAGCATAATAGCTTATTCTATGGCCAGTTACCACCCAAGAAACAGCCTCTTTTTGCTCAACATGTGCCTTTCACAGAGAAGACCTTTCCTGTAGTTTATCAGTCTGATCCTGACTTAACAGTGCAGTCCAGCCCTGAAATACCAGGCAATCCCTCTCTGAACAAGAGAAACGGCAAAACCCCAGACGTACGTTTCGGCCTATTGTGGGCCTCGCCAGTGAGGTGCAGCCATATCCCTCTAGGCACACTGAGCAACGGGTCCACGTCTGGGTTCCCGCATCACACTTAGGGCTCTTATTTCTATGGGAGACATCTCGCCACTTGCAGGGACAGACCCTTTTTATATAGAATTCTATGAGGGCTGCCCTGAGATTTTCGGTGTAGAAAACCACATCTAGACTTGGAAATTCTTTAGAATCGACCCCCAAGTCTTAAGTTAATTGGATGCAAATTAATCAATTATGTTTAAAAAATGTTATCCTTCCACTTTATATGTCATTTTTTTAACAATAGCATCTGTGCATACTACTTTTACTAAACATTTCAAAAAGTGTTGAAAGACAATTACCTTTCTCCGATGTTTTCGTAAGTCACTGGGCTGTATATTGATAAATAAAAAAATGTTGGTTAGTGTGATCAGTCTGTAACAAGACATTAATGACATAATTATATTATATTTAATACACCTGTTGCAAGCCTTTTCATTTCTATATAAATAGTGATTTTTTTTCCAGAGTATGCTATTCCCAGAGCCCTGAATCAAAACAAGTTTTCACTTACATGCTTTTCATGATAAGCCCTCTTTACTAATTACAAATAAATCCAGACCTATTCTTAAACATTTAACATTACATACATCAATAATAATAATAATAATAATAATAATAAAAAAGAACATTTCTTTGTTTAAGATTTATAATCAATTTTATATCAATTTATGTAAAAAAAATGTAAGAATGTTTGCCACCACTTTCAACTAATAATTACTTTTCTCTCTATAGCCACCAACACAGCTAAAAATAAAGAGGCAAATAAGGTTTGATATGTCTTGGCAAGTCATTTTTTTGTGTAATATAGTTTATTTTCAATTGCTGAATTTAAATACTACATTAAACGAACACTTTACAGGATTGATCAAGTTTTTCAGTAAGCAAAACCATTGTTCTGAATAATTTTCACTACAATGTAAAAGCCTTTATTTAGAAGTTAATATCACAAATTAAATTTTAATGTGGTGAAAACATTCCAAACTGCTACATGTGAAAATTGTCAGGTCACGATTACATTCCAAGGGGGCGATTTATCAAATGCCGGGCGGACACGATTCGCTGCAGCAAATTATGTCTGCCCTGCATCGCTAAATGCCGACAGCATATGCTGTCGGAACTTAAAGGGACAGTTTACTCAAAATTTTTCTCCCCTTTAATTTGTTCCCAATGATCCACTTTACCTGCTGGAGTGTATTAAATTGTTTACAAGTAGATCCTTTAGCCTTATATTGGCATTTGAAATAGTTGATTTAGCATGTGGTATCCCCACCTATTCTGAAAGTTTGTGGCCGCAGGTCCCAGCTATAGATAAGCTTTGTAAACACAGCCAGCAGAAGAAATTATACTCCCAGTAGGATATAGCAGAGATAAGGTAATAAAATGTTGATTTTCCTTTGTTCTCTCCAAGTACTGGTGATAGTTTTATGGACAGATATAAGAGTAAGAAACATGTTTATGTACACAATGTGATACAGTAATGAGATCTGATTATACCTACAAGCTCAACCCATTTTATTAGGTTGTGGCTTCAAAACACAAAATCGGAGCTTTAATATTCACAAATAAACCTTAAAAAGCTAATTTTCATACATTTTTTACTCTGCAGTTGGTAAAAAAAAGCAATTGTAAACACATTAAGGGAAAACTATTTTACAGTATACTGTCCCTTTAACATTGCACAAGCATTACTTGTAAAATGCTTGTGCCATGCTGCTCCCTGCACATTCACGGCCAATCGGCTGCTAGCAGGGGGTATCAATCATCCCGATCGTATCTGACCGGGATGATTGCAGTCCGCCACCTAAAAGGTGGCAGATGAGCTAAGGAGCAATGGTCTTACGACCGCTGCTTCTTAACTTAAGTTTCCGGCAAGGCAAAGACATTGGGGGTAGATTGCAGCATCCGCAGCTTGGTAAATCTACCCCTATGTGTCTAAATTAGCAAACCAGCAGACTTGCAACCAGAAGGTAGCTTAGCTAATAGACTCAGCCTAGCTACCATTATTCACTGCCCCAGTGGTACTAACTACTGTAAATTGAATAATAAAATAGATTTCTCTATAACTCATTGGCATACAATATTTTCACCAAAAGTTTCTCCAAGGGTTGCCCTTCCTTGTGGTCATGGTTTTAGAATGTCCTTCCAAAGGGATCAAAATTTACCACTGAGTCATCATCTGTGTACAGGATAAAGTTTTTGACTTATGATATCTGTCTGCAGTTTCGAACAATCACCAAGATTACAAGTTATGCACTAAACTTGGTGCGTAAATAACACAAAAAAGGAGCGGTATCGCACTCTCCATAGCGTTGTCATTACTGAAATTACTGAAAAACCTTCTTTTGTTGTGGGGTATGGTGCATTAAGCTCCATAACGCACAAAACTTAAGGACTGACTTGACGTGCTTGTGCACATTTTCCCGCATAGACATCAATGGAGAGAAAGTGTTAGAAAAAACTAATAACTGCAATCGCGGAATTGCAATCACTATAACGCAATCCCCATTGATGTCTATGGGGAAAACAAAGTTATGTTAAAACACCCTAACATAAACCCCTAGTCTAAATACCCCTAATCTGACGTCCCCCAACATAGCTGACACTAAATAAACCTATTAACCCCTAAACTGCCAGCCCCCCACATCACTACTAGAATAATAAAGTTATTAACCCCTAAACTGCCGGCCCCCCACATCACAACTACTATAATGAAGCTATTAACCCCTAAACCGCTGCCCCCCCACATCGCTACTACTATAATAAACCTATTAACCCCTAAACCACCGGCCCCCTACATCGCTACTACTATAATAAACCTATTAACCCCTAAACTGCCAGCCTCCCACATCGCAACACACTAAATTAAACTTAACCCCTAAACATAACCATCCCCTATACTTTAAATTAAATTTACAATATAACTATCTTAAAATAAATAAAAACGTACCTGTGAAATAAAAAAAACCTAAGATTAAACTATAAATTAACCTAAGCTAACATTACTATATATAAAAAAAAAATCACGAAAAATAAAAAACCTAAGTTACCAAAAATAATTAAAAAAACTTAAGATTACAAAATACACTAAAATTACGAAAAATAAAAAAAACCTAACATTACCAAAAATAACAAACACTAAAATTACGAAAAATAAAAAACACTAAGATTACAAAAAATTATAAACTAAATATTTAAAAATAATAAAAAATAAAACTAATCTAATAGCCCTATAAAAACAAAAAAGCCACCCCAAAATGAAAACACCCCTAACCTAAAAAACTAGCAATAGCCCTTAAAAGGGCCTTTTGTAGGGCACTGCAATTTAAACAGCTCTTTTACATTAAAAAAGTCCCCCTAACAGTAAACCCCCCCACCCAACCAACCCCCCAAAATAAAAAAACTAAGTATAAAAAAAACTGTTACCCATTGCCCCTAAAGGGGCATTTGTATGGGCATTACCATTAAAAGGGCATTCAGCTCTTTTACTGCCCATTAAAATAAAAAGGTCCAATCTAAAAAAAAAAACCCTCCCAAAAGAATATAAAAAAAAACTAAAGTCTAACCCCCAAATTGGTACTCACCATTCCTGAAGTCCGGTGGAGAAGTTCTTCTTCCAGGCTGTGAAGGTCTTCTTCTAGGCGGTGAAGGTTTTCTTCCACACACATACTAGTGGTAAAGCCCGGATGAAGATAGATGTCCCTGTGCTGGATGAAGATGGAGCTGCCTGGAAGAAGACCTTCACTTCAGGAATGGTGAGTACCTATTTCGGTGTTAGATTGATTTATTTTATTATTTTTTTGAGTGTTTTTTTTTTTTAGATAGGCATTTTTTTTTATTATTTTAATGGGCAGCAAAAGAGCTGATTACCCTTTTAAGGGCAATGCCCATACAAATGCTCCTTTAGGTGCAATGGGTAGCTTAGGTATTTTTAGTGTTAGGTTTTTTTATTTCGGGGGGTTTGGTAGGTGTGGGTGTTTACTTTTAGGGGGTAATTGATACTTTATTTAGGTAAAAGAGCTGATTGCATTAGGGCAATGCCCTACAGAAGACCCTTTTAAGGGCTATTGTTAGTTTAGTGTTAGATAAGGGGGTGTTTTTATTTTGGGGGGCTTTTTTATTTTTATAGAGGTATTAGATTAGGTTTACATTTTTTATTTTGGATAATTTCGTTATTTTGTTCTGTAATTTTATTTTTTTAAATTTTTTGTAATATTACATTTTTTATTTTAATTTAATCTTAGCTTTTTTTTAATATAATGTTAGGTTTTTATTTTAATTTTAAGTTAGGATTTTTTAGTTTTTACTTTTTAATTATTTATTAAGAAGATAGTGTTTTGTATTTTATGTAATTGGGGTTAATTTAGGGGGTGTTAGGATAGGGGGCTTCCTAACCGCAACCTATATTAAACTTATTAACCCCTAATCTGCCCCCCCTACACTGTCACCACCTATAATAAGCTTATTAACCCCTATCCTGCCCCCCCTACACCGTCGCCACCTATAATAAGTTTATTAACCCCTATCCTGCCCCCCTACACCGCCGCCACTGTAATAAAATTATTAACCCCTAAACCTAAGTCTAACCCTAACACCCACCTAACTTAAATATTAATTAAATAAATCTAAATAATATTTATCTTATTAAATAAATTAATCCTATTTAAAACTAAATACTTATCTTTAAAATAAACCCTAATATAGCTAAAATATAAATAATAATTATATTGTAGCTATCTTAGGATTTATTTTTATTTTACAGACATCTTTCAATTTATTTTAACTAGGTACAATAGCTATTAAATAGTTATTAACTATTTAATAGCTACCTAGCTGAAATAAAGAGAAATTTACCTGTAAAATAAAAACTAACCTAAGTTACAATTACACCTAACACTACACCATACTTTAATAAATTATTCCTATTTAAAACTAAATACTTACCTGTAAAATAAACCCTAAGATAGCTACAATATAAATAATTATATTGTAGCTATTTTAGGATTTATATTTATTTTACAGGTAACTTTGTATTTATTTTAGCTAGTTAGAATAGTTATTAAATAGTTATTAACTATTTAATAACTACCTAGCTAAAAGAAATACAAAATTGCCTGTAAAATAAATCCTAACCTAAGTTACAATTAAACCTAACACTATCATTAAATTAATTAAATAAATTAGTTACAAATAACTACAATTAAATTAAATAAACTAACTAAAGTACAAAAAATAAAAAAAGCTAAAGTTACAAAAAATAAAAAAAATAAGTTACAAACATTTAAAAAATATTACAACAATTTTAAGCTACTTACACCTAATCTAAGCCCCCTAATAAAAAAATGCCCTACCCTATTCTAAATTAAAAAGTTACCAGCTCTTTTACCTTACCAGCCCTTAAAAGGGCCTTTTGCGGGGCATGCCCCAAAGAATTCTGCTCTTTTGCCTGTAAAATAAAAATACAACCCCCCCAACATTAAAACCCACCACCCACATACCCCTAATCTAACCCAAACCCCCCTTAAATAAACCTAACACTACCCCCCTGAAGATCATCCTAACTTGAGTCGTCTTCAGCCAGCCGACCACGATGGAGTCGAAGAGGAGATACGGAGCGGCAGAAGTCATCATCCAGGCGGCGCTGAAGAAGTCTTCCATCCGATAAAGTCATCATCTAGGCGGCGCTGAGGAAGTCTTCCATCCGATAGAAGTCTTCATCCAGGCGGCGTCTTCAATCTTCATCCATCCGGAGCAGAGCGGAGCGGAGCCATCTTCAGACGAGCCGACGCGGAGCCATCCTCTTCTTCCCGACGACTAACGACAAATGGATATTCCTTTAAGGGACGTCATCCAAGATGGCGTCCCTTCAATTCCGATTGGCTGATATTATTCTATCAGCCAATCGGAATTAAGGTAGGAAAAATCTGATTGGCTGATTGAATTAGATTTGGGTTAGATTAGGGGTATGTGGGTGGTGGGTTTTAATGTTGGGGGGTTGTATTTTTATTTTACAGGCAAAAGAGCAGAATTCTTTGGGGCATGCCCCGCAAAAGGCCCTTTTAAGGGCTGGTAAGGTAAAAGAGCTGGTAACTTTTTAATTTAGAATAGGGTAGGGCATTTTTTTTATTTTGGGGGGCTTTGTTATTTTATTAGGGGGCTTAGGTTAGGTGTAAGTAGCTTAAAATTGTTGTAATATTTTTTAAATTTTTGTAACTTATTTTTTTATTTTTTGTAACTTAGCTTTCTTTATTTTTTGTACTTTAGTTAGTTTATTTAATTTAATTGTAGTTATTTGTAATTAATTTATTTAATTAATTTAATGATAGTGTGGTGTTAGGTTTAATTGTAACTTAGGTTAGGATTTATTTTACAGGTAATTTTGTATTTCTTTTAGCTAGGTAATTATTAAATAGTTAATAAATATTTAATAACTATTCTAACTAGCTAAAATAAATACAAAGTTACCTGTAAAATAAATATAAATCCTAAAATAGCTACAATATAATTATTATTTATATTGTAGCTATCTTAGGGTTTATTTTACAGGTAAGTATTTAGTTTTAAATAGGAATAATTTATTAAAGTATAGTGTAGTGTTAGGTGTAATTGTAACTTAGGTTAGTTTTTATTTTACAGGTAAATTTCTCTTTATTTTAGCTAGGTAGCTATTAAATAGTTAATAACTATTTAATAGCTATTGTACCTAGTTAAAATAAATTGAAAGATGCCTGTAAAATAAAAATAAATCCTAAGATAGCTACAATATAATTATTATTTATATTGTAGCTATCATAGGCCTAGATTTAGAGTTGGGCGGTAGCCGTCAAAACCAGCGTTAGAGGCTCCTAACGCTGGTTTTTACCGCCCTCTGGTATTTGGAGTCAGTCATTAAAGGGTCTAACGCTCACTTTTCAGCTGCAAATTTTCCATACTGCAGATCCCCTTACGTCAATTGCGTATCCTATCTTTTCAATGGGATCTTTCTAACGCCGGTATTTAGAGTCTTGGCTGAAGTGAGCGTTTGAAATCTAACGACAAAACTCCAGCCGCAGAAAAAAGTCAGTAGTTAAGAGCTTTCTGGGCTAACGCCGGTTTATAAAGCTCTTAACTACTGTGCTCTAAAGTACACTAACACCCATAAACTACCTATGTACCCCTAAACCGAGGTCCCCCCACATCGCCGCCACTCTATTAATTTTTTTAACCCCTAATCTGCCGACCGCCACCTACGTTATACTTATGTACCACTAATCTGCTGCCCCTAACACTGCCGACCCCTATATTATATTTATTAACCCCTAACCTGCCCCCCACAACGTCGCCGCCAGCTACCTACAATAATTAACCCCTAATCTGCCGACCGCAAAGCGCCGCTACCTACGTTATCCTTATTTACCCCTAATCTGCTGCCCCTAACACCGCCGACCCCTATATTATATTTATTAACCCCTAATCTGCCCCCCTCAACGTCGCCACCACATGCCTACACTTATTAACCCCTAATCTGCCGAGCGGACCGCACTGCTACTATAATAAAGTTATTAACCCCTAATCCGCCTCACTCCCGCCTCAATAACCCTATAATAAATAGTATTAACCCCTAATCTGCCCTCCCTAACATCGCCGACACCTAACTTCAATTATTAACCCCTAATCTGCCGACCGAATCTCGCCGCTACTGTAATAAATGGATTAACCCCTAAAGCTAAGTCTAACCCTAACCCTAACACCCCCCTAAATTAAATATAATTTAAATCTAACGAAATAAATTAACTCTTATTAAATAAATTATAGTAGGTGTAATTAGTTTAAAATTGTTGTAATATTTTTCTAATGTTTGTAAATATTTTTTTATTTTTTGTAACTTATTTTTTTTTTTTTTTTGTACTTTAGTTAGTTTATTTAATTGTAGTTATTTGTAGGTATTGTATTTAATTAATGTAGTGATAGTGTAGTGTTAGGTTTAATTGTAGGTAATTGTAGGTATTTTATTTAATTTATTTATTGATAGTGTAGTGTTAGGTTTAATTGTAACTTAGGTTAGGATTTATTTTACAGGTAATTTTGTAATTATTTTAACTATTTTAGCTATTAAATAGTTCTTAACTATTTAATAGCTATTGTACCTGGTTAAAATAAATACAAAGTTACCTGTAAAATAAATATAAATCCTAAAATAGCTATAATATAATTATAATTTATATTGTAGCTATATTAGGGTTTATTTTACAGGTAAGTATTTAGCTTTAAATAGAAATTATTTAATAAGAGTTAATTTATTTAGTTAGATTTAAATTATATTTAATTTAGGGGGGTTTTAGGGTTAAAGTTAGACTTAGCTTTAGGGGTTAATAAATTTATTAGAGTAGCGGTGAGCTCCTGTCGGCAGATTAGGGGTTAATGCTTGAAGTTAGGTGTCGGCAATGTTAGGGAGGGCAGATTAGGGGTTAATACTATTTATTATAGGGTTATTGAGGCGGGAGTGAGGCGGATTAGGGGTTAATACATTTATTATAGTAGCGCTCAGGTCCGGTCGACAGATTAGGGGTTAATAAGTGTAGTTAGGTGGAGGCGACGTTGGGGGCGGCAGATTAGGGATTAATAAATATAATATAGGGGTTGGCGATGTTAGAGCAGCAGATTAGGGGTACATAGGGATAATGTAGGTGGCGGGGGTGTACGGAGCGGCAGATTAGGGGTTAAAAATAATATACAGGGGTCAGCGATAGCAGGGGCGGCAGATTAGGGGTTAATAAGTGTAAGGTTAGGGGTGTTTAGACTCGGGGTACATGTTAGGGTGTTAGGTGCAGACTTAGGAAGTGTTTCCACATAGAAAACAATGGGGCTGCGTTAGGAGCTGAACGCGGCTTTTTTGCAGGTGTTAGGTTTTTTTTCAGCTCAAACTGCCCCATTGTTTTCTATGGGGGAATCGTGCACGAGCACGTTTTTGAAGCTGGCCGCGTCTGTAAGCACCGCTGGTATCGAGAGTTGAAGTTGCGGTAAATATGCTATACGCTCCTCTATTGGAGCCTAACGCAGCCATTCTGTGAACTCTAAATACCAGCGGTATTTAAAAGGTGCGGCCAGAAAAAAAGCATGCATAGCTAACGCACCCCTTTGGCCGCAGAACACTAAATCTAGGCGTTAGGGTTTATTTTAATGGTAAGTATTTAGTTTTAAATATGATTAATTTATTTAATAAGATAAATTTTATTTAGATTTATTTAATTAATATTTAAGTTAGGGGGTATTAGGGTTAGTGTTAGACTTAGGTTTAGGGGTTAATAATTTTATTACAGTGGCGGCGGTGTGGGGGGGCAGGATAGGGGGTTAATAAACTTATTATAGGTGGCAACGGTGTAGGGGGGGCAGGATAGGGGTTAATAAACTTATTATAGGTGGCGACGGTGTAGAGGGGGCAGATTAGGGGTTAATAAGTTTAATATAGGTTGCGGCAGGGTCCAGGAGCAGGGGTTTAGGGGTTAAACTATTTATTTAGTTTTGTCGAGGTCCGAGATCGGCAGGATAGGGGTTAATAACTTTATTATAGGTGGCGGTGGTAAAGGGGAGCAGGATAGGGGTTAATAGGTATCATGTAGGTGGCAGCGGGGTCTGGGAGCGGCGGTTTTTGGGGTTAATACATATATTATAGTTGCGGCGGGGACCGGGAGTGGCGGTTTTAGATGTTAACATATTTAGTATAGCTTGCGGTGGGCTCCGGGAGCGGTGGTTTAGGGGGTAAACACTTTATTTAGTTGTGGCGGTGTAAGGGGGGGCAGATTAGGGGTGTTTAGACTCGGGGTACATGTTAGGGTATTAGGTGTAGACAGCTCCCATAGGAATCAATGGGATGTCGGGCAGCAGCGAACATGAACTTTCGCTATGGTCAGACTCCTATTGATTCCTATGGGATCCGCCGCCTCCAGGGCGGCAGTTTGAAAACCAGGTACGCTGGGCCGGAAAAGTGCAGAGCGTACCTGCTAGTTTTTTGATAACTAGCAAAAGTAGTCAGATTGTGCCGCACTTGTGTGCGGAACATCTGGAGTGACGTAAGAATCGATCTGTGTCAGACTGAGTCCGGCGGATCGAAGCTTACGTCACAAAATTCTACTTTTGCCGGTATCTAGGGCTTGATAACTAAGGTGAATCAGCCTCGCCACAAATACGCTGCGGAATTCCAGCGTATTGGAGGTTGACGGCTTGATAACTAGGCCCCTTAGTCCAGAATTTAACAAGTTGAAGTGCATTATCATTTTCATTTCAAAGGTTTTTCTTTCCACTGTATTTTTGAAGCTGCCTCTGAGAATCTTGATTTTGAGGTTTTGGATGGAGTGGTCAGGTTGGGTGAAATGGTGACCAACAGGGGTACAGTATTTTGTTTCACAGTGTTTTTGATTGAGTGTCTGTGTAAGTTCATCCGAAGGTGCAGTTTTTGGCTTGTTTCTCCAATATAACATCCCACTTCACATGCAGTGCAATGTATTATGTACACCACATTTGCAGATATACATGAATATGCCCAATTAATGTTATAGGATTTACTCTTGTGATTAGCTGTGCTGCTTTCACAAATGTGTTGACATAGTTTGCAGAGAGCTTTGTTGCAGCGCTTGGTTCCATTCTGGGTGTTCTTTTCATCAAGCGGTAGCTTTCTGTGGACCAGTTTCTGTTTTAGGTTGAGTGGTTGTCTGAGTGCCAGGATAGGGGGTTTTGGAAAGATTTTTTTGAGTGTGGGATCCTCTAAGAGGAGTGGCTGTAAGTCTTTTATGATTTTTCGTATCCCTTCTACAGCAGGGTCATATTTGAAAACTAGTGGGATACGCGATATGTTTTACTTCTCCCTGTATTGTAGCAAGTGTTCATGTGAGGTATTAAGGGCAGAGTTAATTTGTTTGTTTATAACCCTTGTTTTGTAACCTTTTTCTCTGAATGATTGGGGCAGTGTGATGAGGTGTTTGTCATGTGAAACCCATTAACCCATTTTTTAAAAATTTTGTAATATACTTTTCATATACTGTAGTCAATTACATTGTATATTCCACACTCTTTATGCATAGGTACACAGGTAAGCCTATGTCCACACTTTTGTCATTATTATTATTCCCCCTTTTTTTTCCTTTCTCCTTTTTTGACTATCTTATATTCCCCTGTATACCTAACTTCCCATCTTTATTCATATTGATTCTAGGTTTATATATAACTTTATGTCAGTACAGGGAGTGCAGAATTATTAGGCAAGTTGTATTTTTGAGGATTAATTTTATTATTGAACAACAACCATGTTCTCAATGAACCCAAAAAAACTCATTAATATCAAAGCTGAAAAGTTTTGGAAGTAGTTTTTAGTTTGTTTTTAGTTATAGCTATTTTAGGGGGATATCTGTGTGTGCAGGTGACTATTACTGTGCATAATTATTAGGCAACTTAACAAAAAACAAATATATACCCATTTCAATTATTTATTTTTACCAGTGAAACCAATATAACATCTCCACATTCACAAATATACATTTCTGACATTCAAAAACAAAACAAAAACAAATCAGTGACCAATATAGCCACCTTTCTTTGCAAGGACACTCAAAAGCCTGCCATCCATGGATTCTGTCAGTGTTTTGATCTGTTCACCATCAACATTGCGTGCAGCAGCAACCACAGCCTCCCAGACACTGTTCAGAGAGGTGTACTGTTTTCCCTCCTTGTAAATCTCACATTTGATGATGGACCACAGGTTCTCAATGGGGTTCAGATCAGGTGAACAAGGAGGCCATGTCATTAGATTTTCTTCTTTTATACCTTTTCTTGCCAGCCACGCTGTGGAGTACTTGGACGCGTGTGATGGAACATTGTCCTGCATGAAAATCATGTTTTTCTTGAAGGATGCAGACTTCTTCCTGTACCACTGCTTGAAGAAGGTTTCTTCCAGAAACTGGCAGTAGGACTGGGAGTTGAGCTTGACTCCATCCTCAACCCGAAAAGGCCCCACAAGCTCATCTTTGATGATACCAGCCCAAACCAGTACTCCACCTCCACCTTGCTGGCGTCTGAGTCGGACTGGAGCTCTCTGCCCTTTACCAATCCAGCCACGGGCCCATCCATCTGGCCCATCAAGACTCACTCTCATTTCATCAGTCCATAAAACCTTAGAAAAATCAGTCTTGAGATATTTCTTGGCCCAGTCTTGACGTTTCAGCTTGTGTGTCTTGTTCAGTGGTGGTCGTCTTTCAGCCTTTCTTACCTTGGCCATGTCTCTGAGTATTGCACACCTTGTGCTTTTGGGCACTCCAGTGATGTTGCAGCTCTGAAATATGGCCAAACTGGTGGCAAGTGGCATCTTGGCAGCTGCACGCTTGACTTTTCTCAGTTCATGGGCAGTTATTTTGCGCCTTGGTTTTTCCACACGCTTCTTGCGACCCTGTTGACTATTTTGAATGAAACTCTTGATTGTTCGATGATCACGCTTCAGAAGCTTTGCAATTTTAAGAGTGCTGCATCCCTCTGCAAGATATCTCACTATTTTTGACTTTTCTGAGCCTGTCAAGTCCTTCTTTTGACCCATTTTGCCAAAGGAAAGGAAGTTGCCTAATAATTATGCACACCTGATATAGGGTGTTGATGTCATTAGACCACACCCCTTCTCATTACAGAGATGCACATCACCTAATATGCTTAATTGGTAGTAGGCTTTCGAGCCTATACAGCTTGGAGTAAGACAACATGCATAAAGAGGATGATGTGGTCAAAATACTCATTTGCCTAATAATTCTGCACTCCCTGTATATGCTTTGTGTATAACCATATATTTCCCCTGCCTGTTATCTTTTACTGACACTATCTGCCTGTCTCCTAAACCCCCATATGATTTTTACGACACCCCCTCCTCCCCCTGCATTCAGACCTCTGTAACACTTTTTTTTTAGCCTGTGTTTTAAGATATAATCTGTAAATTCCATCAAATTGGTCAGTATTGCTTCAGACTTGAAAAAGGAAGACACTCTTCCGAAAGCTTGTCATCTTATAAATGTATAGCTAGTCCAATAAAAGTATCATTGCTCAATGCAATACACATACATATAAATATTTAGACATGTATATGTATGTATTTTAATGTTAAAGCCCTTTGTCTGCCTTTTTTTTTTTTTTTTTAATACCTCGCATCTTTGAGCCCTTATAACTTTTTTGTGCAATATTTTTTCAGAATATGTTTTATTAGATGGTGTTATTATGAGTGTTATTGTACTTTTTAAATGTATTTTTGATGGGTTTTGTGACACTTTTTTGTTTCGCAAAACAGTCAACCACATCTTTTAGGACGCGGTAATCATTCTAGCATTATTCCCGATTAAGCTCAAGCAATCATGTTTACTTGTAACTTTTAATATGAGGGGAAAACCTGACGTGCGCAAACAGCCACAATAAAGCCCTTATCGCTCGCCCGTAACTGTTAATGCGCCACTTTTAATCTGGCCCTAATACGGCAATAGTAATTATAAATCAATGTATGGCAAGCTTATGCTACGTTACAATAAAGTTATGGCCCCCATTTATTATTATTTAATTTTTTTTACACAACAGCAGCTTATACAATGTTTAATGGGGGTAGCATATGCTGCCCACTAGCAGTGAGGTCCCCAACCTTTAGTAAATGGAGCCCTAAAGTGTGAATTTATTTACATTTTACAAGAGCAATATTCCATGTAAGGAAAAGTATGTGTAGAGCTATGGGTAAAATAACGTATCAATGTTAAAATAATATATACTTAGTAATATAAAGGGACTTTCTTGCAAAACTGTGGGTTTTAAAATTTGCTTACATAAGCCTCACCCGGGACCAATGCAGCTTTTATATTATCTGTTCTAGGTTGTGGAATATTCCTGCATGGTTTGTTCTCTCTTTTATGCAACATCTATAGGTGAATGTTAGTCCTGACTTTGACTTGTGTTTCAGTAAGTTATATTTCATGACCTTATTCATTATAATGATAGAGCATATAAATAAATATCTCATCTTTAATAAACATGCTTAATGCCGCAAGGTCAAAAAGGATCTCTTCTTGTTTTTATAGTTTTATGCAGAAGAGATTCTGTTTTGCCTCTGCAGTAATTTGCCTTTCATACCCAAACCTGGTAAATGTGAGTATTTGAGTTCACCCTTTATCAAATATCACTTTATATACAGTTTAACTCTATGAGAATTGTGTTCTCTTTTCTTATTTGAGGAACTTCTGAAAACTGACACAACAATCAAATTGAATACATATGAGAAACTGTTGCCTAAAAGTTTCCATTTTTCCTTCACCATCTTTTAATAAATTGGGAAGATTTGTTCACATATTTGACACACAAACGCCTAGATTACGAGTTTTGAGCGCTATAGGGAAATTAACAAACGCAACAAAAGTGGCGTTATTTAATCCCCTATAGCGCTGCCATTACAAGTTTCAAAAAACCCGGCTTGTGCGTGGGATATGGTGCTTTTAAGCTCCATACCACACCAAAAACAAGCGCTGTTCACGCTTTCCCCATAGACAATGGGGAGAGCGGGTCAGAAAAAAGTCTAACATCTGCGATCGCGGAAAGAAATACTCCGTAACGCAGCCCCATAGATGTCTATGGGGAAAAATAAACTAACGTTTAAAACACCCTAACATAAACTCCACACCTACACACCCTTAATCTGCTGCCCCCAACATCGCCGACGGTTGCCTACATTTATTAACACCGAATCTACCGCTCCCAATATCGTTGCCACCTAAATAACATTATTAACCCTTAATCTGCCGCTCCCGATATCGCTGCTACTATACTAAAGTTATTAACCCCTATTCCGCAGCACCCCAACATCGCCACCACTATATTAAAGTTAATAACCCCTATTCCACCGCTCCACAACATGGCCGCAACTAAATAAAGTTACTAACCCCTAAACCACTGGCCTCCCACATTACTACCACTAAATAAACCTATTAACCCCTAAACCGCCAGCCCCCCACACCGCAACAACCTAAATTAAACTATTAACCCCTAAACCTAACCCTACCCCTAAACCTAATCCTAACCCTAACCCTAACGTAAACATAACCCTAACACCCCTTAACTAACATAATTGAAATAGATCTAAACTAAAGTTACAATTATTAACTAAATAATACCTATTTAAAACTAAATACAAACTAATAGTTATAG
Source organism: Bombina bombina (assembly GCF_027579735.1). Taxonomy (NCBI): domain Eukaryota; kingdom Metazoa; phylum Chordata; class Amphibia; order Anura; family Bombinatoridae; genus Bombina; species Bombina bombina. The sequence goes on along the minus strand of NC_069504.1, from coordinate 314,406,079 downwards.
TGTAGCTATATAATATATGGGGGTGTATTAGAGAGTAGGAAATATTGCTAACAAATTAAATTCTGGTGCCACCCTTGATAGTAAATTAAGAACGTTATATACAGAAAGACAAGGTTTCAGACCATATATTAATGATTTGAAAAAGCAAGGGAATTAACACAGGCACACAAAGAATGTATTTCAAACATTAAATTTATTGTCCCATATCACATTCAGTGAGTCACTGTATTTTGGCCCAATCAAGCAATATAAAGTGAACACCATATACAACACACCTAGTCTAAGATAAAAGGCAAATAAAGCAGGAATGAGCTACCTAAGCATAGGTATGCCTCTATAACCTAATATAACAACTTAGCACATTCTTTCCAAGTTGCGAAAAAGAATAGTGCCAAAAAAGGTTAATATGTACATATATCGTAAAGCGAATACCTAAAATTACATAAGAATGTTAAATGACTGTAATCAAATTTATAACGCCATACAGCGTAATAAGTATGTGCATACGATAGAGGACTGTCTCACTGTGTAGACAGCAGCAATTCCCAAATGTTTGTCTGCAGACAGTCCCATAGTACACCTAATGGCATATGGAGAAAGAGTCCTTTGTGCAAAAGGAAAGTGGAACACAGCGGTTCTTACTGTAACTCAATCCAATAAGTGATGTGTATAATGGTTGAAAAAAAGAAAGCAAATGACACAGCTTTTTTGTCCTGTGTCCCAAAAACCTTTTCTCACTCTCTAAAGCGTCTGACGTCAATGAGAAGGGGAGTGGTGTAACCATTGATGGCCTCCAATCGGCTCTATAGATGGAAATCGCTTCCCACTTCCAGTGAGGAAATCAGCTGTACCGGCACCTAGCCGCACTGAGAAAGATCCAGGCTTTCCCTAGGCTGATAGACGAAAAGGAGGTTCTTACGAAGATATACCAAAACACGCCCTCAGAGGCTCTCTCCCCTCAGTAGATAGACAGAATAGAAACAGCGTGAAATTATCACCTGCAATTTGCATTCATTCACCTGCATGTACTCCACAGGTGGGTGTATTCACGCTTATGTAGCATTCTGTTTGTAAGATAGTTACACACAACACAGTCCTTCTTTTATCAGGTTACAGTGCTCCACAAATAAGTGCTCCACAGGGTTTTACACCCGCTCTCCAATCAGCACTCAGCAAGTGTGCAAACAAGTTAGACAAATGTCCATAGAAGCTAGATTTGCGCTAAAATCCTCTGTTTCACCTTAGACAGTTCATATATACAGGAGCTTAGTTGACATACTCCTGATTAAACACAACAGTGTTAAAACACAACTTTACCAACGACTGTTTCACCCCCACAGCAAGTGTGTGTCACAGGGGTTCATCAGGGCTTCATTGAGTCCTCACCGGACTTCCTCTTATCAAGGGCTCACCTGACATTCCTCAGGTGTACCTCCCACATGTTCAATGATAATTTCTTAAAGGTATATTCACATGTAAAGCCCTGTTATTTATGTTAAACAGTAAAAATACTGAAAGATTGTGAAAGTTACATTTTAAATTGGTCCTGCTTAATTCCTTAGCATTCCAACACTTTTATCACAACCTACATTGGGTGCACCTTATATTATAGCACATACTCTGTCTGTTAATGGAATATTCTACCAACTATAGGAAACTAGCATACTCCAGCTTGTCATTAAGCCCTACCGGGTATCTAGTGCCTAGTCTATATATCCATTTTGTTTCTTTCTGCAATAACACCTTCTCATTGTTACCACCTCTACCATTTGTTATACCTTTATCTATTATAATGAATTTTAAGGATTCCACACTTCCATTGTGGAAAGTACCAAAGTGTCTTGCCACATTAGTATCCTTAGCATGAAGGATATCATCCCGATGCTCCTGTACCCGGTCCTTTATTAGCCTTTTCGTTTTGCCAACGTAAAAGACCGGGCACGAGCAACGAAGGAGATAAATTACCCCTTCAGATTTGCAATTGAAGAAAAATTTGATGTTAAATATTTTATTTCCTTGGGTAGAGAATTGCTTGGTGCTGTCCATGTGGGCACAATAAACACAGTTTTAAACCTTTTATCCCTTTATCCTTTCTAACCCAATCAGCATTCGAGGGGCCCCTCACAAACTGACTTTTTACTAGCAAGTCTCTCAGACTTTGTGCTTTCCTGGCCGTCAATAATGGTCTTTCACCAATCATATCTCTAACTTTGTCATCCAAAGTGAGTATATGCCAGTTATTCATCATTGCTGATCTGATATTATGCCATTGATTATTAAATTTAGTAATAAATCTGATTTGGGCCTCATTTGACTTTGCTTTCTTATTGTACAAAAGGTCATCTCTGGGGGTCCTTCGTGCCTTCCAGAGGGCCTTTTTCAAACATTTATTTGAATATCCTCTTTTGAGAAAACTTTCTTTCATCAAGCCTGCATGTACATCAAATTTTGCTAGAGATGAACAATTTCTCCTTAACCAGAGAAACTGTCCATAAGGAATATCCTTGATCAAGTGAGATGGATGGCTACTATCTGCATGCAAGATATTATTAGTGGCATTCTTTTTCCTAAAATTTTCAGTCACAATCTTCAAACCCTCTTTTTTGATTGTGATGTCTAGAAAATTTAGTTCTTTATTATTAGTCTCCGATGTGAGGATGATGTACTCTTCTATGGTTCCATCCCATAAGACAAGAACATCATCCACATATCTCACCCACATTAGCACCTTATCATTAAAGGTGTCACTATGCTGTTCAAAGATATCTGACTCCCAAGCCCCCAGATGGAGGCAGGCATACGTGGAGGCACATACTGCCCCCATTGCTGTTCCTCGTATCTGTTTATAAATTTGTCCATCAAATGTGAACACATTATACTGAAGGACAAATTCAAGCAGGGAGATAACAAAGTCAGAATGTTCCAAATAAAGGGGACTTTTTGTGTCCAGAAATTTCTTTATTGCCTGTAGTCCTATTTCGTGGGGAATGGAGGAGTATAACCCCTCCACATCTAAAGAGGCCAATAATGTATTCTCATTTACTACTACTCCATCCAGTTTTCTGAGTAGATCCCCAGTGTCCTTAACATATGATGTTAAAGAAAGGAGGAAAGGTCGCAAAAACATCCACATATTCCCCTACCTTTTCGGTTGCACTGCCTATCCCCGAAACTATCGGCCTTCCTGGTGGACATTTTATGTTCTTATGCAGTTTCGGAAGGATATAGAAGACAGGCATAACAGGGAAATCAGGGACTAGAAATTTAAACTCTTTCTGGTCTATTATTCCCCTACTTCTTGCTTCATTCAAAAGCTTAAAAAGAGAGTTCTGGATCTGTCCCAGGGGATTGTGATCTAATCTTATATATTGGTTTCTGTCATTCAGTTGGCGTTTTCCTTCATTAACATAAAGCTGTTCATCCAACAAAACCAAATTACCGCCCTTGTCGGCAGGCTTGATCACCAACCCTCTGGCCATGCATAACTCCTTCAAAGCTTTTCTCTCTCTGGGTTTCAAATTATCATCTGTCTGTTTAGACACCAGCATATCAATATCCTTTCCCATCTTTTTTACAAAGAGATTGACAGCAGGAACCAAAGAGAGGGAAGGCATGTATGAGGATTTAGGCTTGGAAATGGGTTTTTCATAGCTGAGAGATATATCTTGGGAAATGCTAGGGATTTCTTCTTTATAATTTTCTATTAATAGTGATTACAAGTCATTCAGAGCTAATTGATCATTAACATCTAGATTTTCAATTTGTTTATTTTTCATGACTATAGATACGACTATTTTCCTAGCAAATAAGTGTAAATCTTTTAGTACCTCAAATTTGTCAATGACAGATGTAGGACAGAAAGATGAACCCTTTTTTAAGGAGTTCAATATGGGCTAGATTCAGAGGGAAAGAGGAGAGGTTTACAATTTGTAATTCATCCTCAAATGGGCTATCTAGTAGCCCCTGCATGCCCCTCTCCCTCTGAATCTCCCCCTGTTCTGAACATATAGGTCTCCTCTCCCCCTGGTCTGTCTGGTTTGATATCTCTTCTCCCTTATAGGATTCCCATATGGGTCTTTTACTTTTTCCCCTTCTGCTCCTTCTCCTCTTTCTTTTTGAGTTGTACCAGAGGAGTTTTTTGAAAACCCTGATTCAGAGTCAGAAGCATCTGTCCTTGAGTTGTATGTACCCTTCTGGGACTTGTATATATAAACCCTTCCATTTTTATAGTCCTCTTGATCACGTCTATATTTTCTACATTTCCTCATTTTAATATCTGATTTCAATTTTGTTACATTTACACTAGTTTCACTATTCAATTTATCAAAGTTTGGGTCATTTTCAAATGTGTTGAATTTCAATAAGGCTTTATCAGCTTCACTTTTTACTTTTTCAAGTCTTCTATTATTCCTTTGTATCATCATTTCCATCAAATCAAGGGAGGTTGCGGACAATTTTTCATTCCAATCTTTGTGGAGAAAGAGGGTTTGAAGATTGTGACTGAAAATTTTAGGAAAAAGAATGCCACTAATAATATCTTGCATGCAGATAGTAGCCATCCATCTCACTTGATCAAGGATATTCCTTATGGACAGTTTCTTCGGTTAAGGAGAAATTGTTCATCTCTAGCAAAATTTGATGTACATGCAGGCTTGATGAAAGAAAGATTTCTCAAAAGAGGATATTCAAATAAATGTTTGAAAAAGGCACTCTGGAAGGCACGAAGGACCCCCAGAGATGAAATTTTGTACAATAAGAAAGCAAAGTCAAACGAGGCCCAAATCAGATTTATTACTAAATTTAATAATCAATGGCATAATATCAGATCAGCAATGATGAATAACTGGCATATACTCACTTTGGATGACAAAGTTAGAGATATGATTGGTGAAAGACCATTATTGATGGCCAGGAAAGCACAAAGTCTGAGAGACTTGCTAGTAAAAAGTCAGTTTGTGAGGGGCCCCTCGAATGCTGATTGGCTTAGAAAGGATAAAGGGATAAAAGGCAGCTACCCCTGTGGGCACTGTGTTTATTGTGCCCACATGGACAGCACCAAGCAATTCTCTACCCAAGGAAATAAAATATTTAACATCAAATTTTTCTTCAATTGCAAATCTGAAGGGGTAATTTATCTCCTTTGTTGCTCGTGCCCGGTCTTTTACGTTGGCAAAATGAAAAGGCTAATAAAGGACCGGGTACAGGAGCATCGGGATGATATCCTTCATGCTAATGATACTAATGTGGCAAGACACTTTGGTACTTTCCACAATGGAAGTGTGGAATCCTTAAAATTCATTATAATAGATAAAGGTATAACAAATGGTAGAGGTGGTAACAATGAGAAGGTGTTAATGCAGAAAGAAACAAAATGGATATATAGACTAGGCACTAGATACCCGGTAGGTCTTAATGACAAGCTGGAGTATGCTAGTTTCCTATAGTTGGTAGAATATTCCATTAACAGACAGAGTATGTGCTATAATATAAGGTGCACCCAATGTAGGTTGTGATAAAAGTGTTGGAATGCTAAGGAATTAAGCAGGACCAATTTAAAATGTAACTTTCACAATCTTTCAGTATTTTTACTGTTTAACATAAATAACAGGGCTTTACATGTGAATATACCTTTAAGAAATTATCATTGAACATGTGGGAGGTACACCTGAGGAATGTCAGGTGAGCCCTTTATAAGAGGAAGTCCGGTGAGGACTCAATGAAGCCCTGATGAACCCCTGTGACACACACTTGCTGTGGGGGTGAAACGGTTGTTGGTAAAGTTGTGTTTTAACACTGTTGTGTTTAATCAGGAGTATGTCGACTATGCTCCTGTATATATGAACTGTCTAAGTTGAAACAGAGGATTTTAGCCCAAATCTAGCTTCTATGGACATTTGTCTAACTTGTTTGCACACTTGCTGAGTGCTGATTGGAGAGCAGGTGTAAAACCCTGTGGGAGCACTTATTTGTGGAGCACTGTAACCTGATAAAAGAAGGACTGTGTTGTGTGTAACTATCTTACAAACAGACTGCTACATAAGCGTGAATACACCCACCTGTGGAGTACATGCAGGTGAATGAATGCAAAATGCAGGTGATAATTACACGCTGTTTCTATTGTGTCTATCTACTGAGGGGAGAGAGCCTCTGAGGGCGTGTTTTGGTATATCTTGGTAAGAGCCTCCTTTTCGTCTATCAGCCTAGGGAAAGCCTGGTTCTTTCTCGGTGCGGCTAGGTGCCGTGACAGCTGATTTCCTCACTGCAAGTGGGAAGCGATTTCCATCTACAGAGCCGATTGGAGGCCATCAATGGTTCTACCACTCCCCTTCTCAGTGACGTCAGACGCTTCAGAGAGAGCGGAATGCTTTGAAAAGGTTTTTGGGACACAGGACAGAAAAGCTAAGTGTCATTTGCTTTCTTTGTTGCAACCGTTATACACATCACTTATTGGATTGAGTTACAGTAAGAACCGCTGTGTTCCAATTTCCTTTTGCACGAAGGACTCTTTCTCCATATGCCATTAGGTGTACTATGGGACTGTCTGCAGACAAAAATTTGGGAATTGCTGCTGTCTACACAGTGAGACAGTCCTCTATCGTATGCACATACTTATTACGCTGTATGGCGTTATACATTTGATTACAGTCATTTAACATTCTTACGTAATTTTAGGTATTCGCTTTACGATATATGTACATATTAACCCCTTTTGGCACTATTCTTCTTTTTCGCAACTTGGATAGATTGTGCAAAGTTGTTATATTAGGTTATAGAGGCATACATATGCTTAGGTAGCTCATTCCTGCTTTATTTGCCTTTTACCTTAGACTAGGCGTGTTGTATATGGTGTTCACTTTATATTGCTTGATTGGGCCAAAATACAGTGACTCACTGAATGTGATATGGGACAATAAATTTAATGTTTGAAATACATTCTGTGTGTGCCTGTGTTAATTCCCTTGCTTTTTCAAATCATTAATATATGGTCTGAAACCTTGTCTTTCTGTATATAACGTTCTTATAGTGCAGCTAGCTTAGCTTTTATTTTTATTTCACAGGTAAGTTTGTATTTATTTTAACTAGGTAGACTCGTTAGGAAATAGTTATTAACTATTTAATAACTACCTAGTTAAAATAAATGCAAAATAACCTGTCAAATAAAATCTAAGCTACCTTACACTAAAACCTAAAATTACAAAAAATAAAAAAAACTACCATTACAAAAAAAACCTAAATTATCCAAAAAAATAAAAATTATTCCTATTCTAATACCCTTTAAAAAAAAAATTTAAAAAAATCCTAATCTAGAATAAACTACCAAAGGGCCTTTTGTAGGGCATTGCCCTAAGTTAAACAGCTCTTTTGCTACAAAAACAAACAAACAAACACCTAACAGTATACAAACACCCACCCCCCAAACTACCAAGGGCCCTTAAAAGGGCCTTTTGGGGGGCCCTTAAAAGGGCCCTAAGTTAAACAGCTCTTTTGCAACAAAAAACAAACACCCCCTAACAAGGGTTTTATTTTTGTAATTTAGTTGTTTTTTTTTAATTAGATACTTTGTAATTTTTATTAAATTGGTAATTAGTTTAATTTTATTTTAATAATTATATTAGTTTAATTGGTAGTTTAAACTTAGTTTTTTTAATTTGACAGGTAAGTTTAAATGTAATTTAAGTTAGGGAAATTGTAATTTTAATATAACTTTAGGGGGGCGTTAGGTTTAGGGGTTACTAGTTTAAATTAGTTTATTGCGATGTGCGGGGCTTTCGGTTTAGGGGTTAATAGTTTAATTTATTATATTTCTTTGTGGGGGCTTTCGGTTTAGGGGTCAATAGGTTTATTATAGTGGCAGCGGTGTAGGGCTTAACTTTAGTACAGTGGGGGCGATGTGGGCGGACGGCAGATTAGGGGTTAATAATATTTAAATAGTGTTTGCGATGCAGGAGGGCAGTGGTTTAGGAATTAATAACTTTAGTATAGTGGTGACGATGTTGGGGAGCAGCAGAATAGGGGTTAATAATTTACTTAGTGGCGGTGATGTCGGGAGCAGCAGATTAGGGGTTAATAAATGTATTTTAGTGTTTGCGATGCGGGAGGGCTTTGGTTTAGGGGTTAATAGGTAGTTTATGGGTGTTTAGTGTACTTTGTAGCAGTTTAGTTATGAGTTTTATGTTACAGCTTTGTAGTGTAAAACTCATAACAACTGACTTTAGATGGCGGTACAGATCTTGTTGTTTTAGGCTGTAACGCTCGCTTTTTATCCTCACCGCAAAACTCGTAATACCAGCACTATGGGAATCCCATGAAAAAACATAATTTTTACAAATGCGGGACTGACGTTTGTATTACAAAAGGCTTGCAGTACACCTATACCGACAAGACCATAATTTCAGCGTTAAAAGAAGAATGTACAAACTTCTAATGTTTGATATATTTATTCATTTTTCCTTTGTGTTATTGTATCACTTATTAGTGGTATTGTTGTATTCACTATTTTTATTTTTCAAAAATATACCCAGTGTTTATTAATAGCAATATGATGCTTATCAGCTGTTAAATACAAGCTATTATAATAGGCAAAAAAGGGAATATATTCTATTTTTAAATTCCTAATTTGTATCACCTAATAACATAAACTGATAATAATTTATTAATAATTATTGTATGCATTGCAAACTATTAAAAAAAATGAAAGTGTGTAAAACATATTTATTGGCCCATATTGTACAAAGTTTTATGTATTCTCACATTATGGGGTCAATAATAATCATAAAACCTTTATCTAGATAAATCATTTGATAAGCTTTTCTACAAGACTGTTATCAACCCCTATATTTTAGAACAGTTTTTAATGGCTCATAGGGCTCCATTTATGAAAGTCTGGAAGGATAAGGTTCGCTTTCACCAATCACATGAGCAGGGCTGTCATTCACCCTGGTCGGACTTGTAAGGGGTGATTTTAATCCACCAGCTAAGAGTTGGCATATAGGTTAGAAAGCAGCGGTCTGATTACCACTGCTTCTTAACTATGGAGAAAAAACAAAGAGCACTAAATCTCTCTAGGGGGCGCAATATCATAAAAAGTGACAATATGTATGTATCGAAATAAGCATACACATATGGTATGTATCTAAAATCTATAAAATGTATCTAAGATCTACGGATATATGTAGCAAGCAAATGCAAATTATATTATACAGATATTATTAACACAATATTCTAATACAAAATGCTAAAAAAATCAAACACTCTAAGACCAAATATCAGGTAATGTCAAATGTAATACCATTATTTTCTTTTGCCTGAGGAAACCCGCTGTACTAACGGAGAAATGCAAGGCATTTTAATGAATGTTTCAACCCTCAAATTTTAAAACAATTGTTTTATCCCTAAAATAGTTTTATATTAAAAAATTATTTTGATGTTTTTACACATGGTTTTGGTCTACATGTGTTAAAACTTGCCTACTTGACCATATGGAAGGGAGCTGATCACCACTGTGCAGTGAGCTGGAGCACTGAGAGTCTCCAGAACGCGCCTATCAGCACAACAGAGTGCTGCTGCATATTGTCAGTTCCCTGTACGCATATTACACTGCACTGTTTATTTGAAAACTTATATGCACATGAAGCGCCCTCTGCTTTGTTCGTCTAGGATTCTTAACTACAGGATGCAGGCTCGCTCATGCACAGCTTGATAAACAGAGCCCATAGTGTAATTTCATCATTTAGCTGGTGTTGCTAAAATAACATTAGAGATGTGTGATGAAGTTTTCCAGCCAACTCAATATATCCCAACCAAACAGAAAAACATATAACCAGGGCTAAGTAGATGTGTTGATGTTAGAATTAGGGTTTCCATCTTGGTCGCTTAAAAACAGGAAGTATCAGCTACTTTTAGCACAAGTGACCTTGCCAATCTTTGTGTTATAATGTGGATTAGTCCATTAATCAGTGTGCATGTTAAATTTAGTAAATTGTATTTGTACTACAGTCTAAGAGGAGCACTATGACATTTTAATTTAGTGATTAACCTGCATTATTGTAGACAAATTAATTTGTAAGCTTTACTACATACAATAACTTAGATATGTAAACTACATCCCCATTTGGTACATTGTTCCATTGAATAAAATAACAAAATATTACTAAAAAAAAACACACACAAAAAAAAACTTACTAGTGTCATGACTCCCATGCGATCCATTTCCCTTGCGGGGCTGCGAGGTGTGAGTTTAGGTGTGGAATGTCCACTTGGAGGAGATGAACTTGCTAATGATGATGCAGTTACAGATCCAGTGATAGAAGTAGTTGGGTGAATTCTGGCTAGGTTCAGCCCTTCAAGACTCACGCTGGCCACTCTGTTTTCAATTTCCTCAGCACGGAGCTCTGTAGACTCTTTTTCTTCCTGAATAAGTCTATTTAAAAATAGCAAAACTTTATGTTATTAAATAAGTTGACCTAAAACATTCAAACAGCGTAAAATACCGGATAACACAGAGATTCCATGTTGATACCACTAGCCTGTCCTCTTTCTCCTGCCAGTCAAGCTGGCTGAGGAAAAACAAGAATCTATGCCTAAAAGAAATTACTTAGCTTTAGAGATTGGGAGTCAGACCGAACTAGAGATGTCCCTCCAAAAACCAGAAGTCATTTCTAATTTTGAGGTCATAAAATAGTTGAAAACAAACAATGAAATTGCTTAGTCTGTGCTTTTGCTGGTAAACGCAATTGTTCTCTGGTTTGTTGTATGCAAAAGTCTAAGGGGCCAATTTATCAAAGTCTGGTGGACATGATACGCTGTAGCGTATCATGTCCATCAGACATCGCTGAATGCCGACAGCGTATTTAATTTATTTAATTGCTTCTGCTATGCCGCACCCTGATCGTATAGGATCAGGCAGATTGATGGCCGCAGCCTCAGAGTTAGCAGACCAGTTCAGGAGCAGCGGTCTTAAGACTCATAACTGCTGAAGGCTCATGCAGAAACAGGGGCATCAGGAGTCATTCGGCCCTTGATAAATCGGCCCCACTATCTTGCCTTTGATGTATTTTAGTTTTATAAGCACATAGTAGTAGTTTATTTGGGTCCCTTGAATGATACTTTACTGCAGTGTTATTAAAACAAACTCAACAGGTGAGATCTGCATAAAAAAAACAAACCTTCATAATACCTAGATTCTCAAAAATACGATGAGAACAGGATGTCTTTGTACTGCTGCCAAAGGCAAATATTTAAAAATAGATCAGAAATCAGTCACAGTTGTTTGAGTCAAATAAATAAATACAAACAGGTTTACAAAAGACATAGAGGTAATATTAGCTGAAAAACATTTTAGTACCAAAAACATAGAAATCTCCTTTTAATCTATCTTTATATTTCTATGTGTGTGTGCATATTTTGTTGGCAGAAAAAAAAAAAACAGTTTTGTTAAAAACAGACATAATTTAAACTTGAGTAAAAATAACTTTAAAATGAAAGCATTTACTCTATTATTAAAAGCGTTTGTCTTTTTATTTAAAAATATAACTTAAATTACATCATTTCAACTGTAAATAGACAACAAATTATATCAAAAATTACAGAATATTTTTGACTGAAAAAAAGATGATATACAGTCCCCTAAGATATAATATTTTATTTTCATAGGATATATAATCAAAAGGAACTTATTTTCATTTCTCATGATAATTTAGTAGTAGATTGCTTGTCATGTTTTTTTTGTTGTTGTTTTTTTTCTATCACAGTCTATCCCTAAAAAAAAAGAAAAAAAATGACAAAAATAATTCCAATAAATAAAATGATGGTAAACTTTACTTTAGGTTGGGAATGTAAGTGATATTTTACAGGGACTTTAGATTAAATGTTATGTTACAGCGCTTCTTCATTAGACGGGATCAATTAGACATGCCATTCTAATACCTTGCGCTCCGGCTTGAATTGTTCTCCAAATGGCGCTCTAGCTACAACAAAAGTGCTGTATCGCCAATTGGACAACAGTTAAAACTGTTAGCTCACAAAAAATTTGAGTTTTGAAGTGAGCAGCCAGAGTCCGGGGGTTAAAATTGCAAGGCTAGATTAAAAAGTAAATTACAGCGCATTCCCACACTCTTTACATCCTGAGTGTGCATATCTGCAAACCAATAACTTTTCCATGCCAGCATTTTACTTTGCAGGTAAAGCAACCTTAATTGTGCTGAAACCCCAATTGACAAGCATGTCATGCAGAAAACAGATTGTAGCAATGTACCATGTGGCATGCTGGGAGCAATAGTTCCCAAAACAACCATTAAAACTGTAATATTGCCAGTCACAAAGTGCAAATGCTTGCAGACCAGTGTGTACCTCAGCTCCCTTCAGTGCTAGATAATAGCAGAATGTGGAGTTGGGCTAATCCTTCTGCACCACCATAACAGGTGCTATTTTTACTGCTATTTCAGATGCTTTGACTGGTTTCCAGGGGTTAGGAATAGGGAGAGGCCTGGTATCAGAGACAGGAAACAGTAGTAAGATTCTAAGATATAAAAGGTCAAAGAATAGGGGAAAAGTCTATTAAGGGACATTTCATGTTAAGATAGAGCATGCAATTTAAAACAACTTTCCAACTTATTTCTATTGTTCAATTTGCTTGTTCTCTTGGTATCCTTTATTATAAAGATTTCCTAGGTAGGCTCAGAAGCAGCAATACATTACTAGGAGATAGCTGTTGATTTGTGGCTGTCCATACATGCCTCATTGCATTCAGTTAGCTCTTAGGGCTAGATTTATCAAAGCCCTTCTCCTATAATTACGTCCAATATATCTCCTACAAACTGATCATCATATTCATCAAAGCACTCTGTGCCTATAATTGCGCAAATATGAAAGAAACTTCTTCGCACTCAGCGTGCATTCGCCTAGGCGCACAGGCGCGCTCCCGAGTGCTACAATTTACATTAGTAATAGGCGTAATTTAACAGCCCAACCTTCAAATACGCCCAGTTTCTTTTTTATCATTGCTTTGCGCCGATAGGAAACTGCAATTTCGGCTTCAATTGCGTGTTGTATATTTCGCCATGCAGACTGAGACGAACACCATTATAATATATGCTTTTACATTTTGTGATGCAGTACTTTTTTCTTTTAACTACTTTTTCAAAGGTTCAGTGCCAAGAAGAGACTGTTATTCCCAGAAATTTGCGCTTCCACTGGCGCATATGGGTACCAACAGTTATATATATAGATCGATATTTAATATATTTATTTTTTGCAATCTTAAATTATCAACATATATAAAAAACAGCACAGAAACATTATATAATATAAATATAAGCTATATATTAACTTAAAAACACTTTTTTAATATTCAAAACATGGCGGCGTAAATATTTATAGGGATGTACTGTGATAAATAGGGAGTAAATAGGGAGTAAATGCCATTTCCGACAGGCGAAATTTATCATTATTACGCCCCAGCTCGCCTGCACAAAGTTACCTCTATTTTTATGATAAATTCAGGCGCACATGTGTGCTTCTCCAGAGGCGAGATGGCGCGCAGTTACAGGCGAAGCACATACAGAGTTTGCATAGCCTTTGATAAATCTAGCCCTTAGTAGCGTATTGCTGCTCCTTCAAAATATAATACCAGAGAATGAAAAATGTGATAATCAAAGTAAATTGGAAAGTTGTTTAAAAGCGTATGCTCTATCTGAATCATGAAAGAAAAATGTTGGGTTTCATGTCCTTTTAACTTCTTACTACATAAATCAAAAGGCCACTTAAACCACATTATTTTTAAGGTGTGCAGAACTTTGTTTTTAAGTAAATGAACAATTAAAAGCTGCCTAGGAAGCTTTAGTTTCTGAATTATGCTGTATGACTATTTAAGGAAATTTGTACTTAAAAGTATAGCTAGTATTTTCTCCCAATAAGGGGTTAACCTTACTGTCTGGGATAGCAGAATCTGCAACAGATACAAGCAAGAACTATGCAGCAGTCAGTTAACCTCTGATTTGCTTGTGCGTATATTCCCCAACACATATCCTCTGGGCAAAAAGTCAATGCATTATTGGAATAAAAGTAAACTCTCACCAAATAATGTATTATATTATATTTTATGCTGGTGGAAGAGTTTAACTTTATAATTGTTATGCTTTTAACATTTGATTAGGAATATACACTTTGGATAATGTATTTTTAAATATGTTATGTGTGCACTGTCAGTTAGGGTTCTATTTGTAGTGAGCATGAGGCTGCTGTGTTTGTATGGACAAGGAGGCTCCTGTGTTTGTATGGACAAGGAGGCTGCTGTGTGTGTGTGTGTGTAGTAGTAGTGACTATAAAAGTCCGATGTATGCTATAAGGGTGCTGTGTGTGAAGTGAAAATGAGGGTGCTATGGATGTAGTCAGTATGCAGTGATCATGAGGTGCATTGTGCAGTGATAGGGAGGGAGCAGTGTTACTGCCATAACTTAATGCCCAGCCTCTCAGTCCAGGATTTTTACAGGACATTTTGGGTGGTCTTCTTTGAATCAGCATGGGTGCCTCTGAGGCTTGTGTAGTAATATTGGGAGTCGGTTTCACACACTTTATTCTTCAATGCTGAAACTGAAAGAAAACATAATTTATGCTTACCTGATAAATTCATTTCTTTCATGGTGATGAGAGTTCACGATCCATTACTTTTGGGAATTACTTTTCCTTACCACTAGAAGGAGGCAAAAATCCCCAAACCACAAGAGCTCTATTAAAAAATACCTCAAAAATACAAGCCATAAAAAGGGCAGGAAATACCTTAAAAAATACTTCAACAATACAAGCCATAAAAGGAGCAGGAAAAAAGATGGAGCAGGGAAAAAAGATATACTAAAGAAAATACTAAACCCAAAATGTCCATGATCCATTACTCCTGGGAGTACATGAAGGTAGGGATTTAAAAAAAAACAGAATTTATGCTTACCTGATAAATTACTTTCTCCAACGGTGTGTCCGGTCCACGGCGTCATCCTTACTTGTGGGATATTCTCTTCCCCAACAGGAAATGGCAAAGAGTCCCAGCAAAGCTGGTCACATGATCCCTCCTAGGCTCCGCCCACCCCAGTCATTCGACCGACGGACAGGAGGAAATATATATAGGAGAAACCATATGATACCGTGGTGACTGTAGTTAGAGAAAATAATTCATCAGACCTGATTAAAAAACCAGGGCGGGCCGTGGACCGGACACACCGTTGGAGAAAGTAATTTATCAGGTAAGCATAAATTCTGTTTTCTCCAACATTGGTGTGTCCGGTCCACAGCGTCATCCTTACTTGTGGGAACCAATACCAAAGCTTTAGGACACGGATGAAGGGAGGGAGCAAATCAGGTCACCTAAATGGAAGGCACCACGGCTTGCAAAACCTTTCTCCCAAAAATAGCCTCCGAAGAAGCAAAAGTATCAAATTTGTAAAATTTGGCAAAAGTGTGCAGTGAAGACCAAGTCGCTGCCTTACATATCTGGTCAACAGAAGCCTCGTTCTTGAAGGCCCATGTGGAAGCCACAGCCCTTGTGGAGTAAGCTGTGATTCTTTCAGGAGGCTGCCGTCCGGCAGTCTCATAAGCCAATCGGATAATGCTTTTAAGCCAAAAGGAAAGAGAGGTAGAAGTCGCTTTTTGACCTCTCCTTTTACCAGAATAAACAACAAACAAGGAAGATGTTTGTCTGAAATCTTTAGTAGCCTCTAAATAGAATTTTAGAGCACGGACTACGTCCAAATTGTGTAACAAACGTTCCTTCTTTGAAACTGGATTCGGACACAAAGAAGGTACAACTATCTCCTGGTTAATATTTTTGTTGGAAACAACTTTCGGAAGAAAACCAGGCTTAGTACGCAAAACCACCTTATCTGCATGGAACACCAGATAGGGCGGAGAACACTGCAGAGCAGATAACTCTGAAACTCTTCTTGCAGAAGAAATTGCAACCAAAAACAAAACTTTCCAAGATAATAACTTAATATCTACGGAATGTAAGGGTTCAAACGGAACCCCTTGAAGAACTGAAAGAACTAGATTTAGACTCCAGGGAGGAGTCAAAGGTCTGTAAACAGGCTTGATCCTAACCAGAGCCTGAACAAATGCTTGAACATCTGGCACAGCTGCCAGTCTTTTGTGAAGTAAAACAGATAAAGCAGAGATCTGTCCCTTCAGAGAACTTGCAGATAATCCTTTCTCCAAACCTTCTTGTAGAAAGGATAGAATCTTAGGAATTTTTGTCTTGTTCCATGGGAATCCTTTAGATTCACACCAACAGATATATTTTTTTCCATATTTTATGGTAAATTTTTCTAGTTACAGGCTTTCTAGCCTGAATCAGAGTATCTATTACAGAATCTGAAAACCCACGCTTTGATAAAATCAAGCGTTCAATCTCCAAGCCGTCAGTTGGAGGGAAACCAGATTCGGATGTTCGAATGGACCCTGAACAAGAAGGTCCTGTCTCAAAGGTAGCTTCCATGGTGGAGCCGATGACATATTCACCAGGTCTGCATACCAAGTCCTGCGTGGCCACGCAGGAGCTATCAAGATCACCGAGGCCCTCTCCTGATTGATCCTGGCTACCAGCCTGGGGATGAGAGGAAACGGTGGGAATACATAAGCTAGGTTGAAGGTCCAAGGTGCTACTAGTGCATCTACTAGAGTCGCCTTGGGATCCCTGGATCTGGACCCGTAGCAAGGAACCTTGAAGTTCTGACGAGACGCCATCAGATCCATGTCTGGAATGCCCCATAATTGAGTTATTTGGGCAAAGATTTCTGGATGGAGTTCCCACTCCCCCGGATGGAATGTCTGACGACTCAGAAAATCCGCTTCCCAATTTTCCACTCCTGGGATGTGGATCGCAGACAAGTGGCAGGAGTGATCCTTCGCCCATTGAATTATCTTGGTCACTTCTTTCATCACCAGGGAACTCCTTGTTCCCCCCTGATGATTGATACATGCAACGGTCGTCATGTTGTCTGACTGAAACCTTATGAATTTGGCCTTTGCTAGTTGAGGCCAAGCTCTGAGAGCATTGAATATCGCTCTCAGTTCCAGAATGTTTATCGGGAGAAGAGACTCTTCCCGAGACCATAGACCCTGAGCTTTCAGGGATTCCCAGACCGTGCCCCAGCCCACTAGGCTGGCGTCGGTCGTGACAATGACCCACTCTGGTCTGCGGAAGCTCATTCCCTGTGACAGATTGTCCAGGGTCAGCCACCAACGGAGTGAATCTCTGGTCTTTTGATCTACTTGAATCGTCGGAGACAAGTCTGTATAATCCCCATTCCACTGTCTGAGCATGCACAGTTGTAATGGTCTTAGATGAATTCGTGCAAAAGGAACTATGTCCATTGTTGCAACCATCAATCCTATTACTTCCATGCACTGCGCTATGGAAGGACGAGGAACAGAGTGAAGTACTTGACAAGAGCTTAGAAGTTTTGATTTTCTGACCTCTGTCAGAAAAATCCTAATTTCTAAGGAATCTATTATTGTTCCCAAGAAGGGAACTCTTGACGGGGACAGAGAACTTTTTTCTTTGTTCACCTTCCATCCGTGAGATCTGAGAAAGGCTAGGACGATGTCCGTATGAGCCTTTGCTTTTGACATGGACGACGCTTGAATCAGGATGTCGTCCAAGTAAGGTACTACTGCAATGCCCCTTGGTCTTAGAACCACTAGAAGGGACCCTAGTACCTTTGTGAAAATCCTTGGAGCAGTGGCTAATCCGAATGGAAGTGCCACAAACTGGTAATGCTTGTCCAGAAAAGTGAACCTTAGGAACTGATGATGTTCCCTGTGGATAGGAATATGTAGGTACGCATCCTTTAAATCCACGGTAGTCATATATTGATTTTCCTGGATAGTAGGTAGGATCGTTCGAATAGTTTCCATTTTCAACGATGGTACCCTGAGAAATTTGATTAGGATCTTTAGATCCAAAATTGGTCTGATTGTTCCCTCTTTTTTGGGAACTATGAACAGATTGGAATAAAATCCCATTCCTTGTTCTCTTATTGGAACTGGATGTATCACTCCCATCTTTAACAGGTCTTCTACACAATGTAAGAATGCCTGTCTCTTTATTTGGTTTGAAGATAATTGAGACCTGTGGAACCTTCCCCTTGGGGGTAGTTCCTTGAATTCCAGGAGATAACCTTGAGAAACTATTTCTAGCGCCCAAGGATCCTGAACATCTCTTGCCCAAGCCTGAGCAAAGAGAGAAAGTCTGCCCCCCACTAGATCCGGTCCCGGATCGGGGGCTATCCCTTCATGCTGTTTTGGTAGCAGTGGTAGGCCTCTTGGCCTGCTTACCCTTGTTCCAGCCTTGCATTGGTTTCCAGGCTGGTTTGGGTTGTGAAGTATTACCCTCTTGCTTAGAGGATACAGAATTAGAGACTGGTCCGTTTCTGCGAAAGGGACGAAAATTAGGCTTATTTTTAGCCTTAAAAGACCTATCCTGTGGGAGGGCGTGGCCCTTTCCCCCAGTGATGTCTGAAATAATCTCTTTCAAATCAGGTCCAAATAATGTTTTACCTTTGAAAGGAATGTTAAGCAATTTTGTCTTGGAAGACACATCCGCTGACCAAGACTTTAGCCAAAGCGCTCTGCGCGCCACGATAGCAAACCCTGAATTTTTCGCCGCTAATCTAGCTAATAGCAAAGCGGCATCTAAAACAAAAGAGTTAGCCAATTTAAGTGCTTGAACTCTGTCCATATCCTCCTCATACGAAGATTCTTTACTGAGCGATTTTTCTAGTTCCTCTAACCAGAAACACGCTGCCGTAGTGACAGGAACAATGCATGAAATTGGTTGTAGAAGGTAACCTTGCTGTACAAAAATCTTTTTAAGCAAACCCTCTAATTTCTTATCCATAGGATCTTTGAAAGCACAACTATCTTCGATAGGAATAGTAGTGCGTTTGTTTAGAGTAGAAACCGCCCCCTCGACCTTGGGGACTGTCTGCCATAAGTTTTCTGGGGTCGACTATAGGAAATAATTTCTTAAATATAGGGGGGGGAACAAAAGGTATGCCGGGCCTTTCCCACTCTTTATTTACTATGTCCGCCACCCGCTTGGGTATAGGAAAAGCGTCGGGGGGCACCGGAACCTCTAGGAACTTGTCCATCTTACATAATTTCTCTGGAATGACCAAATTGTCACAATCATCCAGAGTAGATAACACCTCCTTAAGCAGTGCGCGGAGATGTTCTAATTTAAATTTAAATGTCACAACATCAGGTTCAGCTTGATGAGAAATTTTTCCTGAATCTGAGATTTCTCCATCAGACAAAACCTCCCTCATGGCCCCTTGAGATTGGTGTGAGGGTATGTCAGAACAGTTATCATCAGCGTCCTCTTGCTCTTCAGTGTTTAAAACAGAGCAATCGCGCTTTCTCTGATAAGTAGGCATTTTGGATAAAAGATTTGCTATGGAGTTATCTATTACAGCCGTTAATTGTTGCATGGTAATAAGTATTGGCGCACTAGATGTACTAGGGGCCTCCTGTGTGGGCATAACTGGTGTAGACACAGTAGGGGATGATGTAGTATCATGTTTACTCCCCTCATTTGAGGAATCATCTTGGGCAATATCATTATCTGTGGCATTACTGTCCTTACTTTGTTTGGACACTATGGCACAATTATCACATAAATTTAAATGGGGAGACACATTGGCTTTCATACAGTTCTGGTGAACTGCTTGTGCAATGCCGCCCCTTGCAGATTCACAGCCAATCGGCCGCTAGCAGGGGGTATCAATCAACCCGATCGTATTCGATCAGGTTGATTTCTGTTCACGGCCTCAGAGCAGGCGGACAAATTATGGACCGTTGCTTCATATCTTCTTTTTCCAGCGAGCCTGGAGGCTCGCACAGAAACAGGCGCATCAAGCTCCATACGGAGCTTGATAAATTGGCCCCTTGATTTGAGTAAAAAGGTGTTCAGAAGACTCGGCTTCCAAGGTAGATTTGGGGACAGAATCAGACAGCTCCATTATAGCATTGACAAAGCACAGCAATAAACACTATAACCCATTAAAAATCTCTTTAAGAATGGAAATAACTTACCCCATTCTAAAGAAGCTTTAAAAAACTTACAGGTACAATGTTTAATAAGCTGAACTGCAATACAAAGCAGGAGACATCTAAACTTCACATTCAAAGCCTAGAGAGCACTCAGCAGTGTGAAAGGTTATAACGGAAATAAGCACGCAAAAAAACAGACTTGAACAAAACCAAACATACATGCGCTAATAAGACGTGCATAATACAACCAAACAGCGAAAAACGTGAAACAGATCTAAAGAGACGTGAGCTAACCTGATAAGTGTAAGATTAATGTGCGCTATCCCAACGAGAGTAAACCTGAAGGCCAACGTGTGAAATTCCAACTAAACAATCCAAAAAATCCGATGCACAAAAAACAGCAAGGGGAATAATCTATTGGTTCTGTCCCAGGGCAATATATATTAATAAATATATATTTATAAACAATAAATGCCAAAAACAAGGCTATAGATTGTCTAAATGTTAAAAAATTATACTTCCAAACAGATACTCGTACACCAGCTATTTGAAAAATCAAATGCACATCTTCATTCTTCAACAACCTTCAGTGGCATGTGTCCCTCGGCATACTTTTATGCCTATATTGCTTATAACTATGTTTACATTTCCTTATAGAATGTTTCTTTAATCCTCCTAGTGGTAAGGAAGAGTAATTCCCAGGAGTAATGGATCATGGACTCAGCACCTGTATGAAAGAAATATATTCTCTGTGCATTAGAAATCCCGAGGTGATAATCACCTACACTTCAAGAGTTTTATACCTGTTAAAATTACATTTTAATCTACAGAGCAGTACTGGCTACACATGAAGCAGATACAATAACTATCTCTGCAGTCTTTAGAGTTTAAGACTGCATACATCTATTAAAAACACTATTAAAGGGACATGAAGTCCCCCCCATTATAATTCAGATAAACCATACAATTTTAAACAACTTTCCAAATTATTTATATTATCAATTTTGCTTCACTCCCTTGGTATATTTTGTTGAATAAGTGGCAATGAACTACTGGGAGCTAGCTGAACACGTTGGTAAGCCAATGACAAAAAGGCATATATGTGTAGCCCCCAATCAGCAGCCAGCTCCCAGCTTCTGAGGCTATTTTGGTATGATTTTCAAAAAAGGATACCAAGAAAACTAAGCAAATTAGATAATATAAGTATAGAACTTGTTTAAAATTGTATGATCTATCTATCTGAATCATGGAACAAAAATATTGGGTTTATGTCCCTTTAAGCATTTTGTATGTGCAAACGATATGACAACTTTGAAGCTTCATATTTCATGAATGACTGCTTATTCTTTTACAACAACAAAAAAACACCTACTAGAGAATTAAATGTATCTGCATACCTAATTTCATTGATGATTTTTTTTTACCATAGGTTAGGCCTATCTTTTTCTTGAGTCTTTACACTAAAAAGTACCTTTATGTTTCGCACAACTAGATGTTAAGGCGCAAAGAGCAGGCAAAAAATGTGTGAAAATAAATCACAAAACAAAGATTATAAATATTGTGGCGCTTGTCTTGATCCATTTGTGTAGTATCTAAGGTTAGTAATCAATTATATATGCAAAATTAACCTTTTGAAATCCAAATCCATGCTGATAAGTGTTAAATAGTCTGAATCCTGTTTGTATATAGGCATGATGGGTATACTGGGTGTGTTTACTCTAATTATGGGCCAGATTACAAGTAGAGTGGTATTTAACAGTCCCGCTCGCACACTTACCCTGCTAGAAGTAAGATTTTTGTGCAAGTTCATTAGCACTCATATTACAAGTTGAAAGTAAAAAGTTTTTGCTTGCCAAATTTAGAATATCGAGATTGTGTTAATATATTCCCTCGTAGAAGTCAATGGAGCAAAAAAAGTGAAAAAACAAACAACCTACTCGCATGCAAACTCGATTGCGCTAAACCAACATAAAAATATGAATATTTCACATTCCAGTGTTCTTCACATAGCAGAATATGTTGCATTTATGAATAAATACATATTTCTACATACAGTCATGGCCAAAAACAGTGGTACCCCTGTATTTCTGTCAGATAATGCACCACTTTGCCCAGAAAATTGTTGCAATTACAAATGATTAGGCATTCTCATGTTTATTTCTTTTGTTTGTATTGGTATAACACAAAAAAATGGAGAAAAAAAAAAGCCAAACCTGATACATTTCATGCAAAACTCCAAAAATGGACTGGACAAAATTATTGGCACCTTCTAAAAATTGTAGTAAATTATTGCATTCCAAGTTTGTGATACTCCTGTTATTAGTTATTAAACTCACCTGTATCAATTAGCAGGTGCTGACAATAAAGAAATCACACCGGCAACCAGTTAAAATGGTGAAAAATTGACTCAACCTTTCTGTTGTGCGTCTCTGTGTGCCATACTGAGCATGGAGAAGATAAACAGCAGAAAATAATTGTCTGAGGATTTGAGAACAAAATTGTGGAAAAGCATGGGCAATCTCAAGGTTAAAAGTCCATCTCCAGAGATCTTAATGTTCCTGTGCCCACTGCGTGCAGCATTGTCAAGAAGTTTACAGCCCATGACACTGAAAAACTGATCAAAGATTGCAACAAAGAATTGTTCGAATGGTGGATAAAGAACCTTGATCAAATTCCAGACAAATTCAAGCTGAACTTCATCCACAGGGTACAAATATGTTAGCTCGCACTATATGTTACCATCTGAATGAAAAGGGATGCTATGGTAGGAGACTCAGGGGGACCCCACTGCTGACACAAACATAAAAAAGACGGATTGATTTTGCCAAAACTTACCTACAGAAGCCAAAATCCTATTGGGAGAATGTGCAAACAAAATTACAGCTTTTTGGTAAAGCTCATCATTCCACTGTGTTCAGAAAAAGAAATGAGGCTTTTAAAGAAAAGAATACAGTCCCTACAGTCATAGAAAATGAGAAAGATGCACTAGTGCAAATCTCCCACAGGGGGCACTTCCTAATCAGTGCTACAACAACTGGAAATATGCAATATACAAAAAAACAATATAAGAAAAACAAAGAATAAAAAATCAAAAGTATCCCAAATGGAGGCAGCACTTTGTCAAAGGATGGTCAAATCCTGGTTGAAGATGATCTGTAAAAGGAAGAAAACAGAAGCGCCACAATGGCCTAGTTCCACCAATACAAGTGACAATATAGATAAGACAAGTGGTTACTCACTTCTATATATGTCTATATATGTATACATATATATTAATGAGTTTATAAGTGCATATATGTCTGTAAATTCATATAAACACATAAAACAAGTGGTTACTCACAAACGTGATGCACCCAATGGTGCTATTGGGGCAGGCTGGAACTTCACAGTAGTCCATATCACTGGATGGAGACAAGCTGTAGTCCAGAACAGGAGAGTTCCAAGGGGGTCACCACCAATGCCTATATAGCAATATAAAGCGAGCCACCATAGCCTAGTACTGTATTGCAAGGCAAAGTAGTAAGATATGGTTACACTTACAAGATGGAAAGCACCTCCAGGTGCAAAACAGGCAGACTGGGACTTCTCAGCCACCCAGCAGACTGAACTCCACTGCCAAACAGGTAGAACTCCAAAACCAAAGGTGAAAGATGATAAATTCCAAAACAGTGTATATATTAAAAACAATTTCTTTATTTAAAAACAACGTGTTTCTCAGCCTCTATAGGGCTGTCTCCTCAGGCTATTCTATAAAAACTACAGTCCCTACAGTCAAACATGGTGGAGATTCACTGATGTTTTGGGGTTGATTTGCTGCTTCAGGCACTGGATGTCTTGACTGTGTGCATGGCATTATGAAATCTGAAGACTACCGAAGAATTTTATGGGTGCAATGTAGGGCCCAGTGTCAGAAAGTTGGATCTCTGTCAGAGGTCATTGGTCTTACAGCAGGACAATGATCCAAAGCACATGTGAAAAAGCACCCAGATAAAGTTTAAGACAAAGCACTGGAGAGTACTGAACTGACCAGCAATGTGTTCAGATCTCAATCCCATAGAGCACCTGTTGAGAGATTTTAAAACAGCAGTTGGGAAAAGGAACCCTTCCAATCTGAGAGACCTGGAGCAGTTTGCGAAAGAAGAGTGGTCCAAAATTCCAGTAGAGAGGTGTAAGAAACTCATTGATGGTTACAGGAATCAATTTATTTCAGTTATTTTTTTCCAAAGGGGGTGCTACCAAATATTAAATTGTGAATGCCAATAATTTTGCCCAGTTTTTCATGGAATGTGTCAAAATTGGCTTTTTTCTCCACTTTTTTGTGTCATACCAATACAAACAGAATAAATAAACATTAGAATGCCTAAACATTTGTAATTGCAACAATTTTTTTAGACGAAGTGGTGCATTATCTGACAGAAATGCAGGGGTGCCAATATTTTTGGCCCTGACTGTATATTTAATGGAATTTTGGTACAGTATATAAATCTCTCTCTCTCTCTTATATATATATATATATATATATATATATATATATATATACACATGTTTTCAGCTACTTAACTGCAAAAGGATCCAAAGCACTTCTATATATGTCTATATATGTATACATATATATATTAATGTGTTTATATGTGTATATATGTCTGTAAATACATATAAACACATATAGATACATAAATACATATGTACACTCATATAAACACACACACATATTTAGGCATGTATATGTATGTATCAATGTTAAAGCCCTTTGCTTGCCTTTGTTTTTTTCTAACACCTGAGACCTCATTTCCTTGAGCCCTTATAACTTTGTGCAATCATTTTTTTACATATCATTTTTTATTAGTGTTATTATGGGTGTACTTTGATTGTTTTTTTTTTGTTTTGTTTTTTTAAGTGTGTTGTATATTGTGAAACAGTTAACCAGAGCTCTGAGTACGTGGTAATTTATTCTAGCGTAAATTGTGACTGCTCTCACATTCAACTTGTAATACGATCTCAAAACACGCCACTTGTAATCTGGCCCTATATTGTATAGCTTTTTAAATTTTGAAAGCATATTGAAATTATTTTTAATTATTGGTTGGAAAAAAAACACTGTTTTGTGATTTGGCAAGGTTTGCATCTAAAATCAAGGATACTGCGGAAAAATAATTTCCATAAGCTGCAACTGATTTCATCTTCTAAAATTATGTTTTAACAGTTCTCATACTATAACTCATAAAACCACTATGTGGCAGTTTCAAATATATTTATTTTTGCAAAAAAATCTTTTGAGATACCTTTTGTCTTTTCAACATTTATATTACTGTAAGAAGATGGCAACACAAGGTTCTAGATAATGTAAATCACAATCATTCATAACACAATTTTTGGGACTTCTGTTTTCTATAAAAATCCATGCAAACGATTACAGTTGCAAACCAGACAGAATGGCAAATGGTTAAATCCTGTTCATGACAACATGATTGGCATAAGAAATCCCATCTAATAAGACAAAATCACAGGAACTTACAAGCACGAAAATGTGAGTATGAAATACAAAGAAAGATTGTTATCAACGCTATTTGTTTTATGTTGCTGATATTATTTGCATTTCATCGTGTTTCCTAGAAATCTTAATAGTACAGCATATGATGGATATGTGTATTAAACGCTTATACGTATATCAATAACAGTCCCACCAAGTAGTGATGGACTATACAAAATAAGTGCTACTCGCATACATGTGTAAACCTTTGGCTGTTTTGCACTTGTCATGGGCGGACTTTTGCATGAGCTGGGGAAACACATTACAAAAGTATGCAAACTGTGTAAAATGCAAGCTGATGCAGGATTGTTGGGAACAATGTAAACTCAACCAAAGTCATTTATTTACCTATTGTTTAACATTGAACTATGCAGCATACCAAACTGTAGCTGCTATCGTATAACAGATACAGACAGAGAAATATAAAGTTATACAGTTACCTTATTTCTTTATTGATGGCATCTAGTTGTTCTTGAAGCATCATAGCTAACGTCTGAGCATCAGAATGACCACCTGGAGATAAAAGGTCCATGGAACTAAAGATTGTTTCTCGGTCATCATCATCAATGTCAGACATTTCTGTATCACTTTCAAAAGGATGACTGCTAAGTACTCCAATCTGTTGTGTCCTGTTCCATTCATGGTCACCAAGTGATTTCACCTTAATAGAATTATGAGAATCATATAATAAGCATTTGTTTAATGCAAACTGAAAAATAATACTGATAAAGCTAAATATATATTTCCTAGGAAAAAGTGAACCAATACATTTAGACAAAGCAATTTATGTTTTATTTACAGAGTTCTAGTATATCAGTACCAGTATTAAAGGGACACTGAACCCAAATTTTGTTTCTTTTGTGATTCAGATAGAGCATGACATTTTAAGCAACTTTCTAATTTACTCCTATTATCAATTTTTCTTCATTCTCTTGGAATCTTTATTTGAAATGCAAGAATGTAAATTTAGATGCCGGCACATTTTTGGTGAACAACCTAGGTTGTCCTTGCTGATTGGTGGGTAAATTCATCCACCAATCAAAAACTGCTGTCCAGAGTCCTGAACCAAGAAAAAAGCTTAGATGCCTTCTTTTTTATATAAAGAAAGCAAGAGAACAAAGAAACATTGATAATAGGAGTAAATTAGAAAGTTGCTTAAAATTGCATGCTCTATCTGAATCACGAAAGAAAATTTTTGGGTTCAGTGTCCCTTTAAGAGATACTATTACATTAATAAAAAAAACAACATGTAGGTAAAATTAAGAATTTCTAACACACCTCCCGAGTTGGATCTTCTCTTCTGGCCCCCATTCTTCCTCTTCTTGGTCTCCTTATGACTTTGGTTGACCGGTAATCAGATTGGCTGTCAACTAGGGAACCCACAGAGTATCTCAACTCGGATGATGTGTCTAGGTGTGGCCTGAGAGAAATTAAAAGTATAAAATTGCAAATTCTGGTTTAACTAAAAAAAATCACCATTTTCATATTATATTTTTTTTTCTGTAGATGTAAGCAAAAATATTAAAAACAAACAAAAAAACAAACTTAAAAGTAATAAAAAAAAACCATTTTAAATTATCCAATCTAACAGATATAAAAATGTACTTTTTAACATTGACAGTAAATTATGTTCTATGGTATAATATATTTTCTACTTAACAGTTTATACAAATGTGTTATTTAATATGACTTTTTTAATTAGAGGTAGGACAAAATTTACTATTGGCTCTTTGCTCAGCATGACCTTTTAACTAGTCATTAATACAGAGTAGGCCAGACCCATTCCAATTTATATATATATTTTTAATAATAGAGTGGACTGAATTCCAATATTTTTGACAAATACCTAGTAAGTATTGGAAAGGAGTTGGGGGGTTTTGTATTGCTGTTAGAGCTATTCCAATCAACCAATCAGTCAAACTATTTAATCAATTTGCAAAATCGCTAGATATTCTAGTTTTACATTATTTTGATTTTTTTTTTCCTAAGTAGATAAAAACAAAAAACAAACGGGTATCATATGATTTTCAAGTAATTTTTAGCAAAAGATTTTAAGTATATTTTTCTCAGAAATAAAACATACACAACCAAAAGTAAGACATTCAATATTGATGATGACTGTAATACAGTTTTTTTAATATAACATTTATATAAATTCATAACGTTTGTAATTAAAAGTTTCACATCATTTTAATTGCCATCATTCATTAACAGTTAAATGATCACATTTAATACCACTAAAACACATTTACTTTGTGCACAAGTTTTGTAAAACAGCAATTAAACCATATTTTTAATTTCAATTACATAAAAATACCTGAAGTTTGCATGCACAAAAAAAAAGCTCTGTCATTTACTTGGCGTGTCGAATTGTCCCTATAGGGAGTGTTTATATGGGCAAAATGCATAAAAAAGTTTGGCCCAAGTAAACAAGATAAACAGGTCATTGTGGGTTTGATGAATGGACTGAACTTAAAGGGACAGTCTACACCAGAATTCTTATTGTTTTAAAAGATAGATAATCCCTTTATTACCCATTTCCCAGTTTTGCATAACCAACACAGTTATAATAATATACTTTTAACCTCTGTGATTATCTTGTATCTAAGCCTCTGCAAACTGCCCCTTTTTTCAGTTCTTTTGACAGACTTGCAGTCTAGCCCAGTGATTTTCAACCTTTTTTTTTCCGTGGCACACTTTTTTACATTAAAAAATCCTGTGGCACACCACCATCCCAAAATGTAAAAAAATCACAAATTGTAGCCTAATACAGTATATATATATATATATATATATATATATATATATATATATATATATATATATATATATATATATATATACATATATATACACACACACACACATACTGTATGTATTGTGCTGTGATGCCATGCCTCCTACAAACTATACGTGACATATTGACATTTATTCACAATCATAATGATTGTCTGTGAATGAATGTCAATATGTCATGGTTGTAAATGATGCCTGACTGTCTGCCTGATGAGCCTGTCACATACCTCCAAATATTTAAAAATTTGAAAGAGGGACACCCCTGCACAGCGGCACACTGGTTAAAAAACACTGGTCTAGCCAATCAGTGCCTGCTCCCAGATTATTTCACGTGCACGAGCACAGTGTTATCTATATGAAATATGTGAACTAACACCCTCTAGTGGTGAAAAACTGTTAAAATGCAATCTGAAAGAGGTGGGCTTCAAGGTCTAAGAAATTAGCATATGAACCTCCTAGGTTAAGCTTTCAACTAAGAATACCAAGAGAACAAAGCAAAATTGGTGATACAAGTAAATTGGAAAATTGTTTAAAATTACATGCTCTATCTGAATCATGAAAAATTATTTTGGCCTAGACTGTCCCTTTAAAGGACCAGTCAACACAGTAGATTTGCATAATCAACAAATGCAAGATAACAAGACAATTCAATAGCACTTAGTCTGAACTTCAAATGAGTAGTAGATTTTTTTCTGACAATTTTAAAAGTTACGTCGTTTTCCACTCCCCCTGTACCATGTGACACCCATCAGCCAATCACAAATGCATACACGTACCATGTGAAAGCCACCAGCCATTTACAAATGCACATGCTCAGTAGGAGCTATTGACTCAAAAAGTTTAAATATAAAAAGACTGTGCACATTTTGTTAATGGAAGTAAATTGGAAAGTTGTTTAAAATGGAATACTCTATCTGAATAATGAAAGTTTCTATTTTGATTGAGTGTCCCTTTAAAAGGAAAGAAAAATCAAAATTGAAAAATTTTTGCACTATATTTGCATTAACAAAAATGCTTCTAGTAAAAGTTATTTTACTGTTTCAGAGGTAAACACACATGCTGTAAGGGCCCTATTCAAACACCACATCTTCTCTGAAATTCAGCAATTACTTGAATGACACAAATTAAGTTTTCACTGATGCAATACACAGCCCTGCCAGCTGATAAGACATGGGATCCCATTTAAGAAACTCCGGACGGACAAGGTTCGCTTGTGCAACCCTGCTCCGCCTGCGAGCAGGGTATGTAAATAACCCCAGTCAGACTAGTCCGGGATGATTTTAATCTGCCAGCTCAGAGCTGGCATATAGGTTATGCTGCTGCTTCTTAACTATTGGCTGCAGGCTCGCTCATGTAAGCCTGCACTGAAGCACTCCAAAGCTTCATTTGCAACTTGAGAAATGGAGCCCATGGTGGTAGAATCCTGATGCTCTAATAACTTTTACTAGAAGCATTTTGCTAATGGAAATATATTGCACAGATGTTTCTATTTAGATTGAAATACACCCATGTATATTTCGATTTTACCTATCACTTTATGTCCAATAAAAGATAATCTGGAAAGTATTTAGAAAGACTTTGGGGTATACTGGAATCTTGGACAATTTTTGGAAAATGCAGTCAGACATTTTATTTTAAACCATTTAAAAAAGTAATTGCATCTAACATAAGTTTAAATAATATAAGGAAAAAAACAATTTGCCTGTATAAGAAAAAATCCTGTTTCTATTTATCATTTAAATCCTCTACAGCTGTAGCTGTGTCTAAAGGCCTCATATTCAAAACCTTGCTGCTCAGGTGAGATAATAAGAAATCTCGTTGGCACAGCGAGGCCCGTAAAAATTTATAGGAATACAAATTTTATCTTGAGAAATGTTTATGTTGCTATAGAGTGTTCTTTATATGAAACAGAGACTCCTACATGACAATGCAAGGTCTATAAAAATCCCAAAGATTTTGTGTAATTCTCACCATGTCGGGAGGTTTGGAATATCAGGCCTTCAGTGACTTTTGTCCATGGCGACTGATTCAAAATCAGCGACCCAGTTTTGATCTATAGTCACTTGATTTCAGTCACTGTCCTAAAAACATATCAGGCAAACTGGAGCATGTAAAAAATAATAATTTTATCACAAATTTAATAATGATCCATTTTTTACCCAGCATGAGGCCATATCATTTTATGTACAAACACAATATAAATTAATAATAGTAAAAATAGTTTGTACCACACTACACATTAGCAACACAATACATTTTCTTATTGCAGCATATAAATTATAGTAGGGTTTAAAAGTCCACCATCACCACCTGTTTTTGTTTTTTTGATCATCTATTAAATTTTTTTACAACATAACCAGTTGATACTTATTTGTTATCTGGTTGTTAAATCTTTATTTGATATTGCCATTTATATTAAATATCCTCTTCACACAACATTTGAGTATACATTTTCAAAACTATGGGCCAGATTACAAGTGGAGGGCAAAATTGCAAATGTGTGCTGCTTTTAGTTGAGTGCAACGCAAGCGGGACCTCACATTCGCATTGTAGGGAAGCTTTGTATTTACAAGAGCGTGTTTCCATAGGGAGCCTCGTTCTCATGCTGATACACACAGCAGAGAACCTAGCACAGCGTAGGGGTTAAGCTGCACAGCAATAGGCAGCAAGTTTGAAATATATGTATATGATATATACATATATATTTATAGGAATAGCACAGTCCCCATAGATCTGAATAGGACTGTTAATTTATTTTACTTATTGGAGTAGAGGTTCCAAATATGGAGGACATGTAAACTTGTCATTGGTGGCAGCAGGATAGACGTTTTTAGGCCCTCATGGCTTCACTTACTGTTAAGAGAATAAGGGAGCTGAATTCAAATGAGCAAGCCCCCCAAAAAATACCAGGATATCAATGGGACTTTAGTTGTTCCAGGACCTCTCCTTCCCAAGCGATGTATCCATAAAGGGTAAAAAAAAGGAAAGGGAAGGTAGATATATTCACAAGGGGCAGGAAAATGTGAGGTAAATGGACAAAATGAATCCAATATACAAGGAACTAGGTAACCATAGTCTTTAGTGCAGCTAGAGCTGTAGCTGTTGCAAGAATTCAAGTAGTAAAGTGTCAATAACCCAGATTCATTAAAACCTGTTTGTAAAACTAATATTTCATAGGGAAAAAAACCTTGTGGCAACTTTGCAACTTGAAAGTGCACTCAACCATATAGGGCTAGATGATGAGTGAAGTGCAATATTGTGCTTATGTGAATGCGATATTTCCGTTTAATGATGTCGCGAACCTAAAATTTTGCGTTCGCGAACAGCGAACGCGAACTTTGTCAAATGTCCGCGAACCAGCGAACCGGGCGAACCGCCATTGACTTCAATGGGCAGGCGAATTTTAAAACCCACAGGGACTCTTTCTGGCCACAATAGTGATGGAAAACTTGTTTCAAGGGTATTAACAGCTGGACTGTGGCATGTCGGAGGGGGATCCATGGCAAAACTCCCACGTAAAATTACATAGTTGATGAGTCTGGTTTTAATCCATAAAGGGCATAAATTACCGAACATTCCTAAATTGTTTGGAATAACGTGCTTTAAAACATCAGGTATGATGTTGTATCGATCAGGTAGTGTAAGGGTTACGCCCGCTTCACAGTGACAGACCAAACTCCCCGTTTAAAGGGACAGTCTACACCAGAATTTTTATTGTTTTAAAAGATAGATAATCCCTTTATTACCCATTTCCCAGTTTGGCATAACTAACACATTTATAGTAATATACTTTTAACCTCTGTGATTATCTTGTATCTAAGCCTCTGCAAACTGCCCCTTTTTTCAGTTCTTTTGACAGACTTGCAGTCTAGCCAATCAGTGCCTGCTCCCAGATAACTTCTCGTGCACAAGCACAGTGTTATCTATATGAAATATGTGAACTAACACCCTCTGATGTTTCACAGTCAAAAAAGTTTTTTTAAAAAAAATTACACTACTGTTACAACAGATATTAGTGGTGGCACTTAGCAAGTGGGCCTGGCACACACGCTGGCAGGCAGGCAACTTCAATTAGATTACACTAGCAGACTGATGTTTCACAGTCAAAAAAGTTTTTGTTTTAAAATATTTACACTACTGTTATAACAAATATGATTGGTGGCACTAGTTGGCAAGTGGGCCTGGCACACACGCTGGCAGGCAGGCAGGCAACTGCAATTAGATTACACTAGCTGACTGATGTTTCACAGTCAAAAAAGTTTTTATTTTAAATATTTAAAGTACTGTTACAAGAAATATGAGTGGTGCTACTAACTTGGCAAGTGGGCCTAGCACACACGCTGGCAGGCAGGCAACTGCAATTAGATTGCAATAGCTGACTGATGTTTCACAGTCAAAAAAGTTTTTTTTGCAAATATTTACACTACTGTTACAACAAATATGAGTGGTGCCAGTAACTTGGCAAGTGGGCCTGGCACACACGCTGGCAGTGGCAGGCAGGCAACTTCAATTAGATTACAATAGCAGACTGATGTTTCACAGTCCAAAAAGTTTTTAAAATTTTTTTTTTACACTACTGTTATAACAAATATGAGTGGTGGCACTAGTTGGCAAGTGGGCCTGGCAAACACGCTGGCAGGCAGGCAACTGCAATTAGATTGCAATAGCTGACTGATGTTTCACAGTCAAAAAAGTTTTTTTTGCAAATATTTACACTACTGTTACAACAAATATGAGTGGTGCCAGTAACTTGGCAAGTGGGCCTGGCACACACGCTGGCAGTGGCAGGCAGGCAACTTCAATTAGATTACAATAGCAGACTGATGTTTCACAGTCCAAAAAGTTTTTTTATTAAATATTTACACTACTGTTATAACAAATATGATTGGTGGCACTAGTTGGCAAGTGGGCCTGGCACACACGCTGGCAGGCAGGCAGGCAACTGCAATTAGATTACACTAGCTGACTGATGTTTCACAGTCAAAAAAGTTTTTTATTTTAAATATTTAAAGTACTGTTACAACAAATATGAGTGGTGCCAGTAACTTGGCAAGTGGGCCTGGCACACACGCTGGCAGTGGCAGGCAGGCAACTTCAATTAGATTACAATAGCAGACTGATGTTTCACAGTCCAAAAAGTTTTTTTATTAAATATTTACACTACTGTTATAACAAATATGAGTGGTGGCACTAGTTGGCAAGTGGGCCTGGCACACACGCTGGCAGGCAGGCAACTGCAATTCAATTGCACTAGCAGACTGATGTTTCACAGTCAAAAAAGTTTTTATTTTAAATATTTAAAGTACTGTTACAACAAATATGAGTGGTGCCACTAACTTGGCAAGTGGGCCTGGCACACACGCTGGCAGGCAGGCAACTACAATTAGATTACACTAAAAGACTGATGTTTCACGGTCAAAAAAGTTTTTATTTAAAATATTTACACTACTGTTATAACAAATATGATTGGTGGCATTAGTTGGAAAGTGGGCCTGGCACACACGCTGGCAGGCAGGCAGGCAACTGCGATTAAATAACACTAGCAGACTGATGTAAAAGTTTTTTGTTTTTTTTTAAATTAAACTGTTACACCAGATAGGAGGATGGAAGTAGGCACAGTATATGCTGGGAGCCTGACACACAGGCTGGCACTAGTGGCACGCTGGCCTGGCAACTACAATTAAATAACAATAGCAGACTGATGTAAAAGTTTTTTTTTTTTTAATTTACACTGATGTTACACCAGATATAAGTGGTGGAAAACAGAGCTATTAATCACAGTATATCTGACACACAGGCCTGATGGAAAATTAAATTAGATTACACTAGCAAAATGATGTAAAAGTTTTTTGTTTTTTTTAATTTACACTAATGTTACACCAGATATAAGTGGTGGAAAACAGAGCAATTAGGCACAGTATATGCTGTGTACCTGACACACAGGCCTGATGGAAAATGAAATTAGATTACACTAGCAAAATGAGGTAAAAGTTTTTTGTTTTTTTTAATTTACACTAATATTAAGCAGATATAAGTGGTGGCACAGAAGAATTAATCACAGTATATGCTGTGAGCCACAGGCTGACAGGCAGGCAAAGGGCTGAAGTTCTAGCCCTAAAAAGGGCTTTTTGGGGTGCTGTCCTTACAGCAGAGACTAGATGAGTCCTTCAGGACTGTAGTGGACACTAAATACACTAGCCTAGCTATCTATTTCCCTATAATATCAACAGCAGCAGCACTAAACGTCCTCTCACTAAGACAGCAGGATCGTTATGACTCTAAAATGGCTGCTGCCCAGTAGCTGGGAGGGTCTGGGAGGAAATGTCTGCTGCTGATTGGCTGAAATGTGTCATCAGACTGTGAGACACAGGGTCAAAGTTTCATCAATGATGACTAATAGGGGGCGAATCAAACATCGCATATGTTCGCCTGCAGCGGCGAATGCGAACAAGCTATGTTCGCTGGGAACTGTTCTCCGGCAAACTGTTCGCGACATCACTATTTCCGTTCCAGTAATACCAACGCACGTAAATGTGCGCTGGTATTACAGGTGCGGCGCAATGCAAACTCGCGTTCACATTGCCGAAAGCCAAGCACTCATGAGAGCATGCTTTCATAGGCTCCAATAGGAGCCTCGTTTTAATGCCGGCAGCCACAGCAAACCACCTAGAGCAGTGCAGGGGGCAAATCGTGCAGTAATAAATATATACCTGTATATGCTTGTATATATTTACGTATTTATATGTGTATATACACATCTAAATATATAAATATATATGTCTATAAGCATATACATATATATTTATAGAGAAAACACAGTCCCCCATTAACCTACATGTAAAGGCACTTTAGGTGCCGTTTTATTTCTAACACCCAACATCCCCTCACTTTAACCCCTTATAATTGTTTCATGCAGTTTTTAAAAAAATAAAATTATTTTAGTGGCAATTTGGGCAACTTTTTATTTTTAACCAGAGGACTGACCTCTGGTTAATTGCGCTTAGCACAAAGTGTAGTGATTATTTAGGTTAATCTGTGCTCGTAAACAAGCAAATTTTCCCCTTTACGGGTGCAAATTAAGATAGCGCCTCATAATCAATAAAGCAGCATCTATTTTGTAATAATTCATCTTTCAGTGCATAGAACAAGTGCCACTGTGAAGGATACCAGCATTACAGACATCTTCAAAACTTTACAGAACAAATTAATTGACATGAAAAAACTCCCTAAAACGAGTATAAATAAATCAACCTCAATATATATATATATATAGTGTATCTCTCACAATGCAATATAAATATTTAAGAGCTTTAGGAGTTAGCTGTGCAAGAAAAAGAGATTCTTCTTGATAAATGATCCCTTAAACCTTGACAAATTTTGCTACACTTGTCAATACTGGGAAGGAGCTTTTCTTTATTCCTGTGGAATAACAGTCTTTTTATATATTTCCTGCAATATTCAGTTGCATTTTTCAGTAAAAAAAAATCTCTTTATTAAATGTTAACAGTGATTTTAAATAAGTTGTAATCAATGTTAGCCACTCATTGATGCAAACCTAATCTTACCAGTATGGGTGAAATTAAAGATAGAAAGGTCAAAATTGAAATGTGCACGAAGTAAACAGCCCAAGTAAAGGACGTTCTAGGGAGAAACATCAAAGGATTCTTCCCTTGCCCTAGCTGCAAGGCGTGCAAAAGGGGACTGAAGACCAAGAACTTCCTCTCTCACAATTCCAATAACAAATATGAGATCAAGAACTTGATAAGATGCAGTACTAAAGGTGTGATCTACATAATACAATGTAGCTGTGGCCTCCAGTATGTCGGTCAGACCTCGAGATGCCTAAAAGACAGAATACGAGAGCATATATTACAGATCGAACATGGCAACACCGACACTACCCTATACAACCACTTTTCCATCCACCACAAAGGGAACATCAAGGACCTAAGATACTACGGAATACAGATAATAAAACCCAACTGGAGGGGAGGCAATTATGAAAGAAAACTCCTGATTGCCGAATCAAGATGGATCTTTGACTTAGACTGTCTTCATCCAAAGGGTCTATACAATAAGGAAGACCTTTGCCATCTACTAAGTCTAAAGCAATAACAACACAAAAAGAAAAAGACATCCCCCCAAGGTCTGATGGAAATCCCCCTCTAAAAAAGCAAACATGA
This sequence comes from Bombina bombina, assembly GCF_027579735.1. Lineage (NCBI taxonomy): Eukaryota > Metazoa > Chordata > Amphibia > Anura > Bombinatoridae > Bombina > Bombina bombina. The sequence continues at coordinate 314,369,533 of NC_069504.1, read as the reverse complement.
GGGACCGAATCAGATAATTTACTCCACTGTTTCCGCAATAATTTTTAGATAACCATTACACACAGGACATGTGACACTATGCTGTTAGCCTATAGTAACACAGGCCACATTATTGTCCAATTCAACACACCTACACTTACTGCATAGCTCCGGTAATATCAGAAAGTCTCACACAGGAATAGTATGGTAGACCTCCACACACAGAACCACAATCTTTAGATTGAAATATTTATTAGACACCTGACCATGTGTTTAATAACATACAACCTAATCTTCCAATCCTCACCCAGCACACATAACGACCTAATTCTCCACCATCCAACAACTTTTCGCTCCACCTCCTACTACATAGGTTGGGCTTATGCTTAAACTAAACCCAAATACTACATACCACAGTATTTTTATGATCAAACATATTATTTTAAATATGTGACTTTATATGATCAAAAATATTATTTTAAATATGTGACATTTGAAATATGTGATGTTAAGGCATGTAGGTGCAGGCAGAATTCCTACAAGTCCAAAGGAATTTTGTACGCCATAGAAAAACAGAACACCTTCCAAAAAATTCTTCTCTCCAATTATGGAGCTAAGGTTAGATTTAGCCACATAATGGCAATATAATCTATAATTGATTTTCTAACCAATCAAAGTCTCAAAACATAAAATAAAATATTAAACTTATTATTACCCGGAAGAAACTAATAGTAAAGGTCTAATAACCAAAACGGAAGTATGTAAATCCCCACTTCCGTTTTAATGTAATATGACCTAGGTCTAAACACAACAAAAGGTCTCACGACCGAACCGGAAGTGTACGATTCCCTGACATCCAGTGTTACGTAATACCACATCCGGTGCAAACACACCCACTAACAGGAAACGGTTTAGACTCCTAAACGAAAAGGTGTTACACCGAGATAATGTAAATATTAGTCACACATAAAAGCACATTCCTAAACACATAAAAGCTTTAGGAGCACCAAATAGGCCTTCATTACTATATTACTCAATTTGGGCAAAATACAATAGTAAAGTCCATAAGACACTTCCGGGGTAACACTACCAGGTCACAATCCCGGAAGAACAATTATTTGGCGCCAAAATTTTGGCGCAAAAATTTTGGCGCAATTTTGTGGAAGATTATGATTGGATAGAAAGAAGGTATAAAGGTCGGTGCTCACCCACACCATATGTTAGTCTTGAGAAAGGCCTCTACTGCAGGCCGAAACGCGTTGACAAGTATATGGTGAGCATTATTCCTTTTTCAATTATTGCTTATTTATAACAATATCACACTATGTTGTTATTTTTTGTTTACAGGTTTTGAGGATTCCCCAAGTTCTTTTCCATATATATATATTTTTTCTATTTTTTGTTCTAATTTTTGCATTACATTTTTTGATTTTTATATCATTGTGCACTTTAACTACAGGCTTTTTGAAGTTTTGCAATTTTTGGTTTTTCAGTGATCACGTTCACCAGTTTTGTGCACACACCAGTCACATATATATTTTCATATTTTGGATATTTTTATATTTTGGATATTTTTCTATTGTATTTTTGAGACATCACGTTTTTCAAAAAGGATTATACACTTTGGAACATTTTTGTGGACTTTATTTTAATTAACCATTGCATCTTTTTGTGTTCCTTCACGGATTGAACCACTTCACACTAATTTGGACTGCCTTCACGTCTGTTTAGAGATCACATTTCTTCTAACCACACATTTGCCCATTTGTGGACTATCATTTGATCATTATTTGTACATTTGTGGATTTTCATTTGTTCATTTGTGTATTATTATCATATATATTTTTTTACCGCCATTTTTTACCGCCATATTTATATTGCTATCCTATTAGAATATTTAACATATGCTGTACAGCTGTACCTTCGTTTGCTCTCCCCCTCACATACGTGGGGATCTTGTTAGATAGACTTCACCAATTTCTAATTATTTTAGAACTTTAGGATTTTTACCGCCATATTGTTTTTAACTTTTTTACTATTTTTTACACTGTTATGGATCCATATTTTCTTATGTAATTTGTATTGAATTGTATACAACTGTATTAAATTGTGATATTTTATTTGGAAGACATATGTTCTGTGTCATTTAGTATTACCATATATAGCAATTCTCCACTATAATATAAATTGACCTGCACCTATATATGCCTTCACAGTACATGTAAACACTAACCCCCAATCCAAAGCGCCAGACGCTTGGACTCCACGCTTTTAACGAATTTACTAAGACATTAGGTAGGACTAACACAATCTTTGTGGTCCACCATCTTAGAGGATTAATTCTAATTCTAATTTTATTGACTACATTATACCATCTATTCCCTTAACCTTTGGCCTTGCCTCCTTTGGCGCTCCTATCTTATTGTCTATTTATACTACAGCATACACCGCAGACTTTTTTGGGGATCCGCTTTAGACAGGAGCCACAGGTCACCCTATACACAAGCGCTATAAGTAAAACCAATTTGCTCTGTGAAATTAAAGATAGAAAGGTCAAAATTGAAATGTGCACAAATGCATTTTGATTTAAAATAGAATCATTTTTGCCCTATACTTATATTACCAAAAATGCTTCTAGTAAAAGTTATTACACTTTCATAGACATACCCACATATTTTACATGTGACTAGAGGTTCAGGATTTAAACACCATGGGGCCCATTTATCAAAGGGCTTGCGGACCTGATCCGACACTGCGGATCAGGTCCGCAAGACCTCGCTAAATGCGGAGAGCAATACGCTCTCCACATTTAACATTGCACCAGCAGCTCACAAGAGCTGCTGGTGCAACGCCGCCCCCTGCTGACTCGCGGCCAATCGGCCGCCAGCAGGGAGCTGTCAATCAACCCGATCGTATTCGATCGGGTTGATTTCCGGCGGTTCCTGTCCGCCTGCTCAGAGCAGGCGGACAGGGTTATGAAGCAGCGGTCTTTAGACCGCTGCTTCATAACTTGTGTTTCTGGCGAGTCTGAAGACTCGCCAGAAACACGGCCCTTCAAGCTCCATACGGAGCTTGATAAATGGGCCTGCATGTCTGTTCAGAGAGCATAAGTGAAGAATTAAAGCAACAGTCTACTCCAGAATTGTTATTGTTTAAAAAGATAGATATATACTTTATTGCCCATTCCCCAGTTTTGCACACTTGTTACCTTTGTGATTACCTTGTTTCTAAGCTTCTGCAGACTGCCCCCTTATTTTCAGTTCTTTTGACAGACTTGCATTTTAACCAATCATGTGTGTATAGCACACATGAGCTAGCGCTGTCTAGCTATGGAAAACTGTCAAAATGCACTGAGATATGAGTTGGCCTTCAAGGTCTTAGAAATTAGCATATGAGCCTATCTAGGTTTAGCTTTTAACAAAGAATACCTAGAGAACAAAGCAAATTTGATGATAAATTCATTTCTTTCATATTAGCAAGAGTCCATGAGCTAGTGACGTATGGGATATACATTCCTACCAGGAGGGGCAAAGTTTCCCAAACCTCAAAATGCCTATAAATACACCCCTCACCACACCCACAAATCAGTTTAACGAATAGCCAAGAAGTGGGGTGATAAGAAAAAAGTGCGAAAGCATAAAAAACAAGGAATTGGAATAATTGTGCTTTATACAAAAAAATCATAACCACCACAAAAAAGGGTGGGCCTCATGGACTCTTGCTAATATGAAAGAAATGAATTTATCAGGTAAGTTCTTACATAAATTATGTTTTCTTTCATGTAATTAGCAAGAGTCCATGAGCTAGTGACGTATGGGATAAAGACTACCCAAGATGTGGATCTTCCACGCAAGAGTCACTAGAAAGGGAGGGATAAAATAAAGACAGCCAATTCCGCTGAAAAATAATCCACACCCAAAATAAAGTTTAAATCTTATAATGAAGAAAACTGAAATTATAAGCAGAAGAATCAAACTGAAACAGCCGCCTGAAGTATTTTTCTACCAAAAACTGCTTCAGAAGAAGAATACACATCAAAATGGTAGAATTTAGTAAAAGTATGCAAAGAAGACCAATTTGCTGCTTTGCAAATCTGATCAATCGAAGCTTCATTCCTAAACGCCCAGGAAGTAGAAACTGACCTAGTAGAATGAGCTGTAATCCTTTGAGGCGGAGATTTACCCGACTCGACATAAGCATGATGAATTAAGGATTTCAACCAAGATGCCAAAGAAAAGGCAGAGGCCTTCTGACCTTTCCTAGAACCGGAAAAGATAACAAATAGACTAGAACAGGCCCATTTATCAAAGGGCTTGCGGACCTGATCCGACACTGCGGATCAGGTCCGCAAGACCTCGCTAAATGCGGAGAGCAATACGCTCTCCGCATTTAACATTGCACCAGCAGCTCACAAGAGCTGCTGGTGCAACGCCGCCCCCTGCTGACTCGCGGCCAATCGGCCGCCAGCAGGGAGCTGTCAATCAACCCGATCGTATTCGATCGGGTTGATGTCTGGCGATTCCTGTCCGCCTGTTCAGGGTTATGGAGCAGCGGTCTTTAGTTTCTCTACTAATGTTGTTAGAATTCACAACCTTAGGTAAAAATTTAAAAGAAGTTCGCAACACCGCCTTATCCTGATGGAAAATCAGAAAAGGAGATTCACAAGAAAGAGCAGATAATTCAGAAACTCTTCTAGCAGAAGAGATGGCCAAAAGAAAACAAAACTTTCCAAGAAAGTAATTTAGGGCGCGATCCGATATAGATCGCAGTTTGCGGCGCAAGCGAGGGAACCGGCGTCGCCCGCAGTTTCAGCTCGCAACTCGAGCTATCCCATATAAGTCGCCGTCAGATGCTAACGTGCCGTAAGTCTGACAAACCAGCGATGTCCAGAAATCTGCGTAAGTACAAATTTCTGGCGTTGCTAGTGACTTGCGGCACGTTAGAAACTGCCGGCGCCTATAAAACCTGACTAAAGTCTAAAACACCCGCACTGTCTAACACGCCTCCCTAACATAGCCCGACAAGTCTAACACGCCTCCCTAACATAGCCCGCACTGTCTAACCCTCTATCCGCTATCCCCCCTCACTATCCTAACAATAAAAAAGCTATTAACCCCTAAACCGCCGCTCCCGTACCCCGCCGCAACCTAATAAAGTTATTAACCCCTAAACCGCCGCTCCCGTACCCCGCCGCCAGCTATATTATATCTATAACCCCCTAAAGTGAGCCCCTAACACCGCCGCCATCTATATTAAAATTATTAACCCCCAATGTAAGCCCCTTACACCGCCGCCATCTCTATTAAAATGATTAACCCCTAATTTAATCTACCTACCCCGCCGCCAGCTATATTATCTATGTTAACCCTAAGTATATTATAGTTAATATAGGTATTACATTATATATATTAACTATATTAACCCTAATTATATTAGGGTTAATATAGTTAATATAGTTACTATAGTATTTATATTAACTATATTAACTCTATCTAACCCTAACACCCCTAACTAAATGTATATTAAATTAATCTAATTCATTTATAAACTAAAATATTCCTATTTAAATCTAAATACTTACCTATAAAATAAACCCTAAGATAGCTACAATATAATTAATAATTACATTGTAGCTATGTTAGGGTTAATATTTATTTTACTGGTAAATTGTTAATTATTTTAACTAGGTATAATAGCTATTAAATAGTTATTAACTATTTAATATCTACCTAGTTAAAATAATTACCCAATTACCTGTAAAATAAATCCTAACCTAAGTTACAAATACACCTACACTATCAATAAATTAAATAAACTACAAACATCTATCTAAAAATACAATTAAATTAACTAAACTAAATTACAAAAAAAAAACAAACACTAAATTACAAAAAATAAAAAAAGATTACAAGATTTTTAAGCTAATTACACCTATTCTAAGCCCCCTAATAAAATAATAAACCCCCAAAATAAAAAAAATTCCCTGCCCTATTCTAAATTAAACAAATTTCAAAGCTCTTTACCTTACCAGCCCTTAAAAGGGCCTTTTGTGGGGCATGCCCCAAAGAATTCAGCTCTTTTGCATACAAATACAATACCCCCCCCCCATTACAACCCACCACCCACATACCCCTATTCTAAAACCACCCAAACCCCCCTTAAAAAAGCCTAACACTACCCCCCTGAAGATCTCCCTACCTTGTCTTCACCACACCGGGCCGAACTCCTGATCCGATCCGGGCGATGTCTTCCTCCAAGCGGCAAAGAAGAATTCTTCCTCCGGCGACGTCTTCCTCCAAGCGGCAGCAAAGTCTTCATTCTTCCGGCGGCATCGCCAATCTTCTTTCTTCGCTCCGCCGCTGCGGAGCATCCATCCCGGCCGACTACTGAACTTGGAATGAGGTACCTTTAAATGACGACATCCAAGATGGCGTCCGCCGAATTCCGATTGGCTGATAGGATTCTATCAGCCAATCGGAATTAAGTTAAAAAAATCTGATTGGCTGATTGAATCAGCCAATCAGATTCAAGTTCAATCCGATTGGCTGATCCAATCAGCCAATCAGATTGAGCTCGCATTCTATTGGCTGATCGGAACAGCCAATAGAATGCGAGCTCAATCTGATTGGCTGATTGGATCAGCCAATCGGATTGAACTTGAATCTGATTGGCTGATTCAATCAGCCAATCAGATTTTTCTAACTTAATTCCGATTGGCTGATAGAATCCTATCAGCCAATCGGAATTCGGCGGATGCCATCTTGGATGACGTCATTTAAAGGTACCTTATTCCAAGTTCAGTAGTCGGCCGGGATGGATGCTCCGCAGCGGCGGAGTGAAGAAAGAAGATTGAAGATGCCGCCGGAAGAATGAAGACTTTGCTGCCGCTTGGAGGAAGACGTCGCCGGAGGAAGAATTCTTCTTTGCCGCTTGGAGGAAGACATCGCCGGAGGAAGAATTCTTCTTTGCCGCTTGGAGGAAGACATCGCCCGGATCGGATCAGGAGTTCGGCCCGGTGTGGTGAAGACAAGGTAGGGAGATCTTCAGGGGGGTAGTGTTAGGCTTTTTAAGGGGGGTTTGGGTGGTTTTAGAATAGGGGTATGTGGGTGGTGGGTTGTAATGGGGGGGGGGGTATTGTATTTGTATGCAAAAGAGCTGAATTCTTTGGGGCATGCCCCACAAAAGGCCCTTTTAAGGGCTGGTAAGGTAAAGAGCTTTGAAATTTGTTTAATTTAGAATAGGGCAGGGAATTTTTTTTATTTTGGGGGTTTATTATTTTATTAGGGGGCTTAGAATAGGTGTAATTAGCTTAAAAATCTTGTAATCTTTTTTTATTTTTTGTAATTTAGTGTTTGTTTTTGTAATTTAGTTTAGTTAATTTAATTGTATTTTTAGATAGATGTTTGTAGTTTATTTAATTTATTGATAGTGTAGGTGTATTTGTAACTTAGGTTAGGATTTATTTTACAGGTAATTGGGTAATTATTTTAACTAGGTAGATATTAAATAGTTAATAACTATTTAATAGCTATTATACCTAGTTAAAATAATTAACAATTTACCTGTAAAATAAATATTAACCCTAACATAGCTACAATGTAATTATTAATTATATTGTAGCTATCTTAGGGTTTATTATATAGGTAAGTATTTAGATTTAAATAGGAATATTTTAGTTTATAAATGAATTAGATTAATTTAATATAAATTTAGTTAGGGGTGTTAGGGTTAGATAGAGTTAATATAGTTAATATAAATACTATAGTAACTATATTAACTATATTAACCCTAATATAATTAGGGTTAATATAGTTAATATATATAATGTAATACCTATATTAACTATAATATACTTAGGGTTAACATAGATAATATAGCTGGCGGCGGGGTAGGTAGATTAAATTAGGGGTTAATCATTTTAATAGAGATGGCGGCGGTGTAAGGGGCTTACATTAGGGGTTAATAATATTAATATAGCTGGCCGTGGTATAGGGGGATTAGATTAGGGGTTAATAATTTTTATATAGGTGGCGGCGGTGTAAGGGGTCAGATTAGGGGATAGATAAGGTAGATGACAGCAGTGTAAGGGGTTCTAATTAGGGGATAGATAAAGTAGATGGCGGCGGTTTTAGGGGCTCACAGTAGGGGGTTAGTTTATGTAGATGGCGGCGGGGTCCGGGAGCGGCGGTTTAGGGGTTAATAACTTTATTAGGGATTTCGGGGGGGGGGGGGGATCGCGGTTGACAGGTAGATAGACATTGCGCATGCGTTAGGTGTTAGGTTTATTTTAGAAGATCGCGGTTGACAGGGAGATAGACATTGCGCATGCGTTAGGTGTTAGGTTTATTTTAGCTGCCAGTTTAGGGAGTTACGGGGCTCCAATAGTCACCGTAAGGCTTCTTACGGCTGCTTTTAGTGGCGAGGTGAAAATGGAGTAAGTTTTCTCCATTTTCGCCACGTAAGTCCTTACGCTGCATATTGGATACCAAACTGCGCGGGTTTGGTATACCTGCCTATAGCCCAAAAAACTACGGGCGACGGCAGAAATATACGCGCGTAACTTCTAGGTTACGCCGTATATAGGATACCAAACCCGCGCAAATATTGGCGTCGCCGGCTTTTGCGGGCGACGATTTTTATCGGATCGACCCCCCAATGTCCAGTGAATGCATAGGTTCAAACGGAAGAGCTTGAAGAGCCCCCAAAACCAAATTCAAACTCCAAGGAGGAGAAATTGACTTAATAACAGGTTTTATACGAACCAAAGCTTGTACAAAACAATGAATATCAGGAAGAATAGCAATCCTTCTGTGAAACAGAACAGAAAGAGCAGAGATTTGTCCTTTCAAGGAACTTGCAGACAAACCTTTATCCAAACCATCCTGAAGAAACTGAAAAATTCTCGGAATTCTAAAAGAATGCCAGGAAAAATGATGAGAAAGACACCAAGAAATGTAAGTCTTCCAGACTCGATAATATATCTTCCTAGATACAGATCTACGAGCCTGTAACATAGTATTAATCACAGAGTCAGAGAAACCTCTTTGACTAAGAATCAAGCGTTCAATCTCCATACCTTTAAATTTAAGGATTTGAGATCCTGATGGTAAAAAAGGACCTTGTGACAGAAGGTCTGGTCTTAACGGAAGAGTCCACGGTTGGCAAGAAGCCATGCGGACAAGATCCGTATACCAAAACCTGTGAGACCATGCTGGAGCCACCAGCAGAAAAAACGAGCATTCCTTCAGAATCTTGGAGATTACTCTTAGAAGAAGAACTAGAGGCGGAAAGATATAGGCAGGATGATACTTCCAGGGAAGTGACAATGCATCCACTGCTTCCGCCTGAGGATCCCTGGATCTGGACAGATACCTGGGAAGTTTCTTGTTTAGATGAGAAGCCATCAGATCTATTTCTGGAAGTCCCCACATTTGAACAATCTGAAGAAACACCTCTGGGTGAAGAGACCACTCGCCCGGATGTAACGTTTGGCGACTGAGATAATCCGCTTTCCAATTGTCAATACCTGGGATATGAACCACAGAGATTAGACAGGAGCTGGATTCCGCCCATACCAGTATTCGAGATACTTCTTTCATAGCCAGAGGACTGTGAGTCCCTCCTTGATGATTGATATATGCCACAGTTGTGACATTGTCTGTCTGAAAACAAATGAACGATTCTCTCTTTAGAAGAGGCCATGACTGAAGAGCTTCTGAAAATTGCACGGAGTTCCAAAATATTGATTGGTAATCTCACCTCCTGAGATTTCTCAAACCCCTTGTGCTGTCAGAAACCCCCATACAGCTCCCCAACCTGTCAGACTTGCATCTGTTGAGATCACAGTCCAGGTTGGAAGAAAAAAAGAAGCCCCCTGAACTAAACAAAAGTGGTCTGTACCACGTCAGAGGGTGTCGAACAATCAGTTTTAAAGATATTAAATGAGATATCTTTGTATAATCCCGGCACCACTGGTTCAGCATACAGAGCTGAAGAGGTCGCATGTGAAAATGAGCAAAGGGGAACACGTCCAATGCAGCAGTCATAAGAACCTAGAATTTCCATGCATAAGGCTACCGAAGGGAATGATTGAGACTGAAGGTTTCGATAAGCTGAAACCAATTTCAGACGTCTCCTGTCCAACAGAGACAGAGTCATGGACACTGAATCTATCCGGAAATCTAAAAAAGGTTACTCTTGTCTGAGGAATCAACAAACTTTTTGGTTAATTGATCCTCCAACCATGTTCTTGAAGAAACAACACTCATAAAAAGCTGGAAAGGATCTTTCCATTGAAAATGAGCAAAGGGAATTGAATCCAATGCTGTTAAAACTTCTATGCATATATAGCAACTGAAGGAAATAATAGAGACTAAAGGTACCGACAGACGGAACCCAATACAAATTGTCCCTTGTCTGATAGAGACAAAGATAGTGACATAAACCATCTGGAAACCTAAAAAAAAAGGTGACCCTTGTGTGAGGAATCAAGAGCTTTTGAAAAAAGATCCTCTAACTATGTCCTGAAGAGCAAGTGAAACATATGAGAATCCGCATCCTCAGGAAATAATCTGAATGAAAACAGAAAAATGAAGAATACGCATTTATTGTATCTAAAGAAAACAAATAATGCTATCAATGACCACAAAAAGGCAAAATAGTTTGAATAAAACTCCAAAACCCAGTTCCTAGAAAAGGAACTGGAATAAAAACCCCAGAAGATTCCAGGTCTGAGCAGCGCTTGAACCCCATGGGTACCCAGCCATGCCTCAACAGTATCCAAAATATATAGGACAGAAACACACTGAAAGAAAGTGTTAGCGTTACTGGAATAAAATCAAAGAAATTTGGACAAAATAGAACCAAATAAATTTCAAAGAAGTCTTAACCTGCCCCTTACCAGCCAAGCTGGAATACGGCACGTGCATCGCAACATTAGGGAGCTAATTTCGAACCCCAATTAAAAACATGTTACTTGGGAAAGAACTCAGGATTCATTCCTTAATAAGAACAACCAAACTAGTATAAGCTTAAAGTTTTAGTCTTAGAACTCAATCTTGAAGCCCATAGTAACAGTTAAGAATTGAATCCAATTATAATTGATTATCTTAGAACAAAAGAAATATGGATTTTCTTTTTTTTTTTTTTTTTTTTTTAAATCACAGAATTCTTCTAGCTAAAATAGCTAAAGACATAGATTAACCCTTATTTGCGAATATATTCAATGAAATGAAGACACAAATGAAATCATTAGCATGATAGTCCAGTTTAAAGGACCAGTCAAAACAGAGGACTTGCAAAATGCAAAACAACAAGACAAATGCAACGGCCCCTAGTCTAGTAAATGTTGTCCCTTAACAATGCTAAAATAAATCATGATCTGATACTTGATCTTAAAGTAAACAGAAAAAATGAAGCAATTACAATATCACAGGACCAAGAAAAGTACCTGATACTAAATAATTTTCCAAAAATAAGATACAACTATATAAAGGAAAATAAATACTATTTTGCTATAAAAACAATAGCATTATTAGTAGGAGTAGAGATAGCTCCAATAAATTGGAGAACCCTCCAAATTGAATTTAACTGCTGACAAAGAATATAGTTTAAAAATAAAAGAAAATTCTCAGCCTATTCCATTCCCTAGTATGGGGAATTGGAAAGAAAACCTCTGAATTCACAGAAGAAATAAAAAGGCAGAAATAGTGTCAGCTAGTCTTAAAGAACTAGTTACCTTAATATCCAAAATAATCAACACCTCTTCAACAAAGAACAAATGTACTTTAATAATAAAAAAAAAAATTATATAAAAAAGTAGATTTGTTAGTGTCAATATCTGATGAAGAGAATTTCTGAAAGAGAAAAAAAACATAATCAGAGAAGGATAAATCAGTATGTTGTTGGTCATTTGAAACTTCAATAATTAAAAAAGAAGTGAAAAAGACCTAAAAAATCGTATTAGAAGGCACGAAGTCAGACATAGCCTTAATCAGAAAAAATATTTCTTATAAATCTTCTAAACATTTCTTGCACTTAAGAATGGAAATGTATAAAGCATAAATACTAATGGAATCTGCATGTAAAAGTATATCATAATAACTTATTACAAACCATAGCTAAAGATAAACATTTATAACATTTAAAATAAATGAACTTAGCTTTGGTAGAACTGAAACTCAGTTAAGCATTTTTCCAGAAGTGGCTTCTGACTCAGGGACAAACAGAGACATCTTGCAATATGTAATAGAAAAAACAACATATAAAACAAAATTGATCAAATTCCTTAAATGACAGTTTCAGGAATGGGAAAAAATGCCAGTGAACAAGCTTCTAGCAACCAGAAGCAATAAATAATGAGACTTAAATAATGTGGAGACAATAGAGACGCCCATATTTTTTAGCGCCAAAAAAGACGCCCACATTATTTGGCGCCTAAATGCCTTTGGCGCCAAAAATGACACCACATCCGGAACGCCGACACTTTTGGCGCAAAAAAACGTAAAAAAAATGACGCAACTTCCGGCGACACGTATGACGCCGGAAACAGAAAAAATTTTTGCGCCAAAAAAGTCTGCACCAAGAATGACGCAATAAAATGAAGCATTTTCAGCCCCCGCGAGCCTAAAAGCCCACAGGGAAAAAGTCAAATTTTAAGGTAAGAAAAAAATTGATTAATTCATATGCATTATCCCAAATATGAAACTGACTGTCTGAAATAAGGAATGTTGAACATCCTGAGTCAAGGCAAATAAATGTTTGAACACATATATTTAGAACTTTATATAAAAGTGCCCAACCATAGCTTAGAGTGTCACAGAAAATAAGACTTACTTACCCCAGGACACTCATCTACATGTAGTAGAAAGCCAAACCAGTACTGAAACGAAAATCAGCAGAGGTAATGGTATATATATAAGAGTATATCGTCAATCTGAAAAGGGAGGTAAGAGATGAATCTCTACGACCGATAACAGAGAACCTATGAAATAGACCCCGTAGAAGGAGATCATTGAATTCAAATAGGCAATACTCTTCTCACATCCCTCTGACATTCACTGCACGCTGAGAGGAAAACCGGGCTCCAACCTGCTGTGGAGCGCATATCAACGTAGAATCTAGCACAAACTTACTTCACCACCTCCAAAGGAGGCAAAGTTTGTAAAACTGATTTGTGGGTGTGGTGAGGGGTGTATTTATAGGCATTTTGAGGTTTGGGAAACTTTGCCCCTCCTGGTAGGAATGTATATCCCATACGTCACTAGCTCATGGACTCTTGCTAATTACATGAAAGAAAGTAAATTGGAATGTTGTTTAAAATTGCATGCCCTATCTGAATAATGAAAGTTTTGACTAAACTGTCCCATTAATTAGTGTCATACAAGTCACCGAGAAGGTGTGGCGACCTAGAAAATGTTGAACTTACTACATATGGTAGCTTCTGAAAGCTTGATGGAGAAAAACTACTGCCCTGATAGCCATGCAGAATACAGGCATTCAAAGTACCAAGGGCGGACTGACAAGTCAGGCAATTCGGCCCTTGTCTGAGGGCCCTGCATCTTAGAGGGCCCGCCAGGCAGCGACCACTGACATCATGCAGCACTAAGGATTTTTTTTATTATTATTTTACATTAAAAAAAATTTGTTGTTTTTTGGGGGGGCAGGGCCGCTGATGGGTCACACGTGATGGGTCACAGACTCAGAGAATTCCACAGGAACATGCTGTCTGTCAGATTTTGCAGCGTTCACAGAAGCGCTACAGGTAACATTTTACAAATGATCACACTCACAGCCAGGGAAAGTGATAGCAGTAACAGGAAGAATGTGTGTACTAGCACCTCACTGTCTTTATAACTTATGTCGTGGACTCCTCAGTCTCATGTGATTATCATGTGTCTCAATAACACACAGCAGTTAGTGACAGGGGGTATTTAATGCCTTATTGCAAGAGCTCAAAAATATTATAAGATTATTATAATACATCTCTTTTGTTTGCTTTATACCCACAAGGCATTCTAATAATGCAGAATTTTTCTAACTCTGCTTGGACTCATTATGTTGATAGTTTTAGCCTTTGCTGGCATTATTAAACCTCTCTTTAAAATGAACTATGAATACCAGGTGGTTATTTCAGACATTAACCTGTGATGAGATTGCTACTTGATATAAAGAAACTTCCCCTTCTACTACTGCACAAGGAGGTTAAGATCATTATTTACCAATGAACAGTAGTACGCAACAAGGAAGAGTAACAGAAAATGCCATTCAAGTAGATTGTTATGTTTTTCATCGGCAACCTTGTAAATTTAGCTTGATAGTACATCTCTGCTATGAAGGGACTCACATTGCCAGATAACAACAAATAAACATAATGGCTGACACACACATACTACTAATATCTATATCTATATAATGCTAACTTGCCAGTATATCTCCATTAAATGGAAACAAGTGACCCTCAGTTAACCTATCAGTTACCCCTAATGACAGTGCAAGAACTGCTGACATTAACTGCCCCCTTTACTATCACACATGGCATATCTCAATTGGAAGTATGGAGATATGGTCAATTTTAACAGCAAGTCTGCCCGTCTTTAGCCTAGTCTTTAGTCTATAAACAAAACAATTACTGATATTGAAATTATAAATAGGAAGTATCAAGAGAAGGCCCAGGCTGTAAAGAAGGACTGTTGTTGACCTCGAAGTGGCTAAAGAAAGAAGACTCTTCAGCTGTACTTCAGTTTGGGATTTTATGGGCATTTAGGGCTTATTTATTATAAAATGAAAAACATTGGGAATTAAGTGTTAGATTTAGTGGGTTGCAATGGATAATCACATAGTTGTTTTGATGTGGAGATCTTACTAAGGATAGTAGCAATGAGGAAATATCAGACATTTTGTTTATGGTGAGCATATTTTGGGATTATTGTTGATAACAGTAGAGGCAGGTGTGGTTACAATTAACATTTGTAGTGGAATCAGTAGGACAGTGGCTAGGCTAGTTATACTGAGGTGATGGTGGGTTAACTAATTGTGGATCATTTCTTTTGTATATTTAACAGTTATTTTTGTTTGCCTAAAAGCAGTTGTACAATAGCTAATAACAAGTATACCAAGGGTTTTAGGTGTCACAGACACAAATGTGTCAGTGGGAGCAATACTGGCTGCTGCACATAATAATGACAGTCATAGGATAGTGTCCCTTTTATGTTCTAGAGACTCTTATAGAAAGTCATTATTAATAATTAAAGGTTCTGCAGTGCTTGAGTCACTTTTGAGTGTGATTTCTGACCTGCTGCTATTGACAGTAACGGGGCTGTTAATATGCTAAGGTTCTGTCATTACCAGCAGCAGTTTGCATAGGAGCTCGGCTTAAGTATATTAGTATTCTAGTCATTTCTATTTATTTAGAAAAAGGAAATAACAGCTCTAAAATGACTTATTTAATTCAACCTATCATGTTGCAGTTATTACTAATACTTGGCTCAAAAAAACAAACAAACTGAGTTTATCTACTTTTAAATCTTTTTATGCTTTTCTGAAAGGCTCTTAATTAATTTTGAAATGCTATGTTAAAAGTACCTTGTTAATGTTGTTTCTATTAATGATCCAGTCCGTATTTTCAACTGGTCAAGCTCAGCCCTCAGTTTTTCAATTTCGTCTGCAAGTCGATCCTAAAATCAAAAGATGGATTTGACATTTATTTTTATTTTATATCAAATAGTAATCTAAAAAAATAGTCAATGGTTAGAAAAATTTAGCTTTGTAGTTTGTATGCAATGTAATATTTGACATAGTTTTCATAGAAAACAGGGCAAGAATGTTTTGTGAATATTTCACATCATTGTGTAATCCACACAATTTGATGGCCCCAATAGCAATCTCTAATGTTAAAGGCCTGGATATACCTGCGCATTAGCTTTCTCAAATCATGCATCATTAGTGTAGAAAGGCAGTAAAAAAACAAATTAATAGCAGCACGAACTATGGACACATTAAGCAAAATATTAAGGCGAGCAAACAATGGGTTAATTCAAACCAACACAGTGTGAATGATACAGAAATACGGTGCAGAAAAAGACAAACTGGACATTTACCAAAGATCATAGAAAACAATACAATGAAGTAGGTTTTCATATGCCTTATACTGGGCACTCATAGATTAAAAAGTAGTATTCTAAAGTGGGACACAAACTAGACTAAAATGCAATAATCAATAATTATTTGCATTTCAATTTCTATATACATAAATAGTATTTTGTAGATGATCTCCAACATGTGCAAAGAAGTAAAAAAAATACCATCATTGGTTTTTTATGGTTTAATAATTTGTACAGGACCAATTTTCCTCCAAAAGTATTACTATTAGCTACTATGATTGTGGTAGGCAGCTACTAGCAATATACAAGACACATGCAGACTTCTTAAAGGGACAGACTACTTGATTTTTACTTCCAATGCCCCAGCTTTACATAACCAACATTGTTACATTAATACACATTATAAACTCTAAGATTGCCTGTTTCTAAGCCCCTGCAGAGTGCTTCTTGTCTCAATGTTTTTTTAGGTTTTTACAATCATGCACTACAGCCAGACATAAGTGTGCCATATAGATAACACTGTGCTGACTAAAGAGGAGAATGATAAAGGGATCACAAAAAACAGCAATAATTGGCTAAAATGCAAGATTGTAAAAAGCTAAAAACAAAAAACAATGAGATATGGGGTGGCCTGTAGGGGCTTAGATACAAGGTCATTATAGAGGTAAAAAGTATATTAATATAACTGTGTTGGTTATGCAAAACTGGAGAATGGGTGATAAAGGGATTATCTATCTTTTAAAACAATAGCAATTTTAAAGTAGACTGTCCCTTTAACATGCTCTGGAGGAAGATAGTATGTGTCATTTGCCTCCTTATCTGTTGCAATACATTCTCTCCATTGTGCTCTACAAAATACCCACACTAAATCTTTACTATCTTCACTCTCACCTAGATTGCAAGTTTTGCGTTGCGGCTCGTAATGCTGAAAATATGGCATTTTCAGTGTTAAAACAGCACCGCAGCTATTAAAAGTCTTGTCGGTATAGCTGTAACCTTTTAGCCTGTAACGCAACGTCAGTACCGCACTTGTAAAAATGAAGTTTTTTCATGGGACTCCCATAGCACCGGTATTACGAGTTTTGCGGTATGGCTAAAAAGTGAGCATTATACACCCTAAAACAACAAGATCCGTACCGCCATCTAAAGTCAGTAGTTATGAATTTTACACTACAAAGCTGTAACATAAAACTCATAACTAAACTGTTACAAAGTACACTAAACACTCAAACTACTTATTAACCCTTAATCCGAGGCCCTCCCGCATCGCAAACACTATAATAAATTGATTAACCCATAATCTGCCGCTCCCGACATTGGCGCAACTAAAAATTTTTATTAACCCCTATTTCGCCGCTCCCCGACATTGTCACCACTATACTAAAGTTATAAACCCCTAAACCACCGCCCTCCCACATCGCAAACACTATTTAAATATTATTAACCCCTATTCTGCCGTCCGCCCAAATCACCCTCGCTATACTAAAGTTATTAAGCCCTAAACCACAAGCCACTATAATAAACCTATTAACCCCTAAACCCGAAAGCCCCCCACATCGCAATAAACTAATTTAAACTAGTAACCCTAAACCTAACGCCACCCTAACTTTATAAAATTAGTTTGTACCAATTAAATAAAACTAAAATACACATTAAAAAAATCCTAACCCTATTCTAAAAATTACAAACTATCTAAGTTACAAAAACAAACACTAAATTACAAAAAAATATAAAATAAAAAAAATAGCTCTATCAAAATAAAAAAGCCCACCCAAAATGAAAAAAACTAGCCTACAATAAACTACCAATGGCCCTTAAAATGGCCTTTTGTGGGGCATTGCCCCAAAGATATTAGCTATTTTACCCGTAAAAAAAACACACAAAGACCCCCCAACAGTAAAACCCACCACCCAACCAACCCCCCAAAATAAAAAACCTAATTCTAAAAAAACCTAAGCTACCCATTGCCCTGAAAAGGGCATTTGTATGGGAATTGTCCTTAAAAGGGCATTTAGCTCTTTTACTGCCCAGACCCTAAACTAAAAAATAAAACCCACCCAATAAACCATTAAAAAAGCCTAACACTAACCCCCTGACGATCCACTTACAGTTGAAGATTCAAGATGGCATCCCTTGCATTCCTATTGGCTGAAAATTTGAATCAGCCAATAGGAATTAGGGTTGCTAAAATCCTATTGGCTATTCAAATCAGCCAATAGGATTAAGGCAGCTCTCATTCTATTGGCTAATTCGAATTGAACAGCCAATAGGATTTTAGCAGCCCTAATTCCTATTGGCCGATTCAAAATTTTCAGCCAATAGGAATGCAAGGGACGCCATATTGAATCGCGTCCCTTGCATTAAATATTCAGTGTACGGCGGCGACCATATGAAGAGGATGCTCTGCGCTGGATGTCTTCAGGATGGACTCGCTCTGCGCCTCCCGGATAAAGATAGAAGATGCCGTCTGGATGAAGATTGAAGAGGCCGTCTGGATGAAGACTTCTCGCTGCTTGGATCAGGACGTCGCCGCCGGGATGAAGATCGAAGAGGCTGCCTGGATGAAGAATTCGCTGTGATGAAGATCGTTCAAGCGGGACTTCAAAAACTGTAAGTGGATCGTCAGGGGGTTAGTGTTAGGCTTTCTTAACAGTTTATTGGGTGGGTTTTATTTTTTAGTTTAGGGTCTGGGCAGTAAAGGAGCTAAATGCCCTTTTAAGAGCAATGCCCATACAAATGCCCTTTTCAGGACAATGGGTAGCTTAGGTTTTTTAAATAGTTTTTTTTTTATTTTGTGGGTTTGGGGGGGTGGGGGTTTGTAATGTTAGTGGGTCTTTGTAATTTTTTTTCAATAAAAGAGCCGATATCTTTAGGGCAATTCCCTACAAAAGGCCGTTTAAAGGGCCATTGGTATTTTATTCTAGATTAGTTTTTTTATTTTGGGGTGGTTTTTTTATGGGTATTAGAATAGGATTTTTTTTATTTTTGATCATTTTGTTTTGTTTTTTTAGCAAAAGAGCTGTTTATCTCAGGGCAATGCCCTACAAAAGGCCGTTTTAAGGGCCCTTGGTAATTTGGGGGGTGGGGGGTTTGTATAGTGTTAGGGGTGTTTGTATTTTTTTTTAAGCAAAAGAGCTGTTTATCTCAGGGCAATTCCCTTCAAAAGACCCTTTTAAGGGCCCTTGGTAGTTTGGGGGGTGGGGGTTTGTATAGTGTTAGGGGTGTTTGCATTTTTTTTGGAGCAAAATAGTTGTTTATCTCAGGGCAATGCCCTACAAAAGGCCATTTTAAGGGCCCCCCAAAAGGGCCCTTGGTAGTTTATTCTCAATTATGCTTTTTTATTTTGCGGAGTGTTTTTTTTTTTTTTTTAAATGGTATTAGAATAGTAATAATCTTTATTTTTTTGGATAATTTCGTTTTTTGTTTTTTTTTAATGGAAGGTTTTTTTATTTTTTGTAATGGTAAGTTTTTTTATTTTTTGTGATTTTAGTGTTTTTTATTTTTTGTAATGTTAGGTTTTAGTGTAAGGTAGCTTAGGTTTTATTTCACAGGTAAGTTTGTATTTATTTTAACTAGGTATTTATTAAATAGTTAATAACTATTTACTAACTAGTCTACCTAGTTAAAATAAATACAAACTTACCTGTGAAATAAAAATAAAACCTAAGCTAGCTACAATATAACTATTAGTTATATTGTAGCTAGCTTAGGTTTTATTTTACAGGTAAGTATGTATTTAGTTTTAAATAGGTATTATTTAGTTAATAATAGAAACTTTAATTTAGATTATGTTAAAGTTAGGGGGTGTTAGGGTTACGTTAGGGTTAGGTTTAGGGGTTAATATAGTTTAATTTAGGTTGTTGCAATGTGGGGGGCTGGTGGTTTAAGGGTTAATAGGTATTATTTAGTTAATAATTGTAAGTTTAATTTAGATCTTTTTTAATTATGTTAAAGTTAGGGGGTGTTAGGGTTACGGTTACATTAGGGTTAGGGGTTAATAGTTTAATTTAGGTTGTTGCGATGTGGGGGACTGGCGGTTTAGGGGTTAATAGCTTTATTTAGGTGGCAGCGATATCTGGAGCGGCAGATTTGGGGTTAATAACTGTAGGCAGGTGTCGGCGATGTCAGGGTCAGCAGATTAGGGGTGTTTAGACGTGGGGTTTATGTTAGGTTTAAACTGTCTTTTATTTTAACAATAGACATCAATGGGGCTGTGTTACGGAGCTTTTTATTCCGCGATCGCAAGTGTTAGACTTTTTTTTTGCCGGCTCTCCCTATTGATGTCTATGGGGAAAGCGTGCAGGAGCACGTCAAACACAGCACTTGTTTTGGGAGCGGTATGGAGCTTAAAATCTCCATATCGCCCGCACAAGCAGTGTTTTTTTAAACTTGTAATGGCAGCGCTATAGGGAATTAAATAACGCCACTTTTGGGGCATTCTTTATTTTCCCTATAGCGCTCAAAACTTGTAATCTAGGTGTCTGTTAATCCAGTCTCTTCTTGTACAAAGAAAGAAGTATCCTTTTATTGCCAAAAGTTTCTCCTATTAAGTTCAAACACAAGCTGTGTATCAACTCTAGGGGGCGCAATGGGCAAGTTATAGCAAATATAGATGTATATAAATAAATCTATCCACAGTATAAGTAAAAAACACAAAATACAAATAATGTACAACAAAATAGAGCCTCAATTGTGTCTAATGACAAAACAGAAAAGTGGACAAAAAGTCCTAATGAATCTTAGCTGTTTCTGGATGTCAGTCCATAGATGGATACAAGGAAAGCAAGTCCTTTATTGATGGTAATCCTAATTGATCATTCAGGTAGATGGAGGGTCACAAATAGGATCACATCCGATGGGAGTCAGCTCCTTGTCACAATATTCCGTCTTGGTGAAAGCATTTTCTGTGAACAAAAAAATCACAAGACAAAGGCCCCTCCTAGTGTGATATAGTAGATACAGGAGGAGTGAGTAGATAAGATATGGATACTCACAAGTGAAGCAGCACCAAATTGTGCTAAGTCAGGCAGACTGGGAACTTGCAGTGACCCAGCTCACTGGCCCAGCATGAGTACCGGTATCCCAGGTGTCCTCAGTGGAAATAATAAGCTAAGACTCTCAAGTTAAAGTTCTGACTTAAATACAACCAACGACCAATCCTAATTTTCTAAAGAGTGACACACCTCCTCAGGTGTGTGCATAGTTATCCAATTAGTGCCAACATCATGCAAAACTGCAAGAGTCTTCACATTATTGATGTTATAGTAAACAATCATTACAAATAGATATCATTATAACATTTACTGACAACTCCAGGTACCTTAATGTGGATATCATGTCACCATAATAATATCATCTTTCATTTGTTTTATTGAAATTAGCCCCTAATAGTGTAAGATTATGGAATCAAACCCAATCCTCTTTTCAAGGATATTGTCATTTCTCCTTTTAATTGTGAAATGTATATGTAAGAATGGAAGGTGCTTTTAATGTTATATGATCTGTGTAACACCAGTCCTTCCTTTTTTTATATTATATATACTATATCTCAACTTAGATATATTTCCTTAAGATGGATTCACACTAATAAAAAAGCAATCTTCACATAGTTCAGGATGACATGCTGTTTATATTTCCTTTTTTTATTATTATTATATGTATTTTCCTACATCGACAGTTAAAGATGGGATCACTTTAATATATATCCACACAAATTGAGTATAGGTATTATAAATTATGTATGTGACTCATTCACTTATGTATGAATGTTTTAATAGTTACCGGCCATGATATATTAACATATCACAATCGGACATAGGCTCTCCACATATGGGTTGGTAACTTTGATCACTACCAAGTGCTTAGGATTGGTTAACACGATTTCTTATTTATAGTATGATTTGAGCTGTAATAGGATTAGGTTAGGTTTATACTAGTCCGTAGTAATCGGACTACTTGTGCTGTAATAGGACAGGACCGCTAACGAGTCAAATGACTTGCAGTATGACGAATATGGAAGTAATCTCCGTGTTTAACAATAGGCTTGACTGCTAACGAGTCAAATGACCCAGAGTATGATGAATAAGGAAGCAATCTCCGTGTTTAATAATAGACTTGAATGGCCTGTGGGTATGCAATCACTATTTGGGAATTTACTCCGTAAGGTAATATACAATGTGGCACACATCGATCAAGTTAGTAAAGTGTTCATATTATACACCTCACTATTTTGGAATATACACCATAAAGTAATACACAATGTGAGTTACAATGATCATCAAGTTAGTAAAGAGTTTTCATCTAACCATTAATACGCTAAATAGAATCACCTAAACTCTTGTGGGTGATATATGGGTTACCCTCATTGTTGGGACTTTGGTATTTAAACGGATCATTTTGTTGTTGTTTTGTTGCTAAGAAACCAATATATGTATATACTAATAAATTATATGGATCTAAGGACTAGTGTTACACAGATCATATAATATTAAAAGCACCTTCCATTCTTACATATAAATGTCACTATTAAAAGGAGAAATGACAACATCCTTGAAAAGAGGATTGGATTTGATTCCATAATCTTACACTATTAGGGGCAAATTTCAATAAAACAAATGAAATATGATATTATTAAGGTGACATGATATCCACATTAAGGTACCTGGAGTTGTCAGTAAATGTTATAATGATATGTATTTGCAATGATTGTTTACTATAACATCAATAATGTGAAGACTCTTGCAGTTTTGCATGATGTCAGCACTAATTGGATTAATTATGCACACACACACCTGAGGAGGTGTGTCACTCTTTAGAAAATTAGGATTGGTTGTATTTAAGTCAGAACTCTCACTTAGTTAACAGAAGCCTGATGAAACAGATAGAGATCTGAGAAACGCGTTGCTTTCTGTGTTTTTAATATCAGACACATATATGTTGATCTCTGTTTATATGTTTTTTTATTAAATTGTGACAATTGCAATTTCACTTGAGAGTCTGAGCTTATTATTTCCACTGAGGACACCTGGGATACCGGTACTCATGCTGGGCCAGTGAGCTGAGACACTGCAAGTTCCCAGTCTGCCTGACTTAGCACAATTTGGTGCTGCTTCACTTGTGAGTATCCATATCTTATCTACTCACTCCTCCTGTATCTACTATATCACACTAGGAGGGGCCTTTGTCTTGTGACATTTTGCTCACAGAAAAATACTTTTAATGCCAGACAAAACTGAGTCAGCAGTACTGTATCCATTTGACGATTTAGGTGCTGCCAATAAAGACATTGCTTATAACTGATTTATGCAGCAAACCTACTCTGGATGGCAAATAAAGTGAGAACATTTTTATTTTGTTTGTTTACGTATCAATGCATTTATTGAGTAGTACTCACGCAGTTATTTTCTATTCAGTATAGCAGAAAATGCATTGTAAAAATCATCTACAAGTTTGGTGTGCATGTCCCTATCTCTTTATGTTATCTTACCTACATTGCATTGTGTTTGAGGCATGTACTACTCTTGAAGAGCAAACAAAACTGTTGCTGTTTTGGATCATAGTGTAACATAACAAGAGTGTCTGTAGGTGTCTGTAGTGACAATGTTTTGAAATGGATGATCAGTCCACTGACAATTCCAATATACTGGTTTACAATTATGGCTCCTATGAATTAACCACATAATACTTTCATAGCACACAATTTTTCAGTTTTTTTATTTCTCTTTTGAAGTTTTGAATCTACCAAAATCTGCCAAATGCCCTTTCTCTGTTAAGTTATGCCTAAAATATAAACACAATATTAAAATACCCCCACATATCTTAGGCAGAACTTGCCATTTTACCCTCCCTGAAAAAAACTAATAATTTGGGAAAGTAGTTGACCACTGGACATGTGCAGGAACAAAAGTTTTGTTTCAGATGACATTTTCGTTACAAATGATAGAGGAAATTTGTTTCCCCAAACATTCATTTCCTGCACTATTGGGTTTTCGTTGATTTTAAAACTAACAAATGTAAATGTTTCAAAGCTACAGGTGAAAAGTCTACCTCTAGCTACATACTTATCCTTACACCTTCTGGAGAGCGCGCTAACCTGATCTTATCCTTGCCAGAGCCCTGGCCACACTAACAGAAGGCTTAGCAGTTCGACTCCCAGGACCTACACTAAAGTTAGCACATTAAGGTAAGTATAAAGCCTTAAAAAACATAAATTATGCTTACCAGATAATTTCATTTCCTTCTGTATAAGGAGAGTCCACGGTATCATTCCTTACTGTTGGGAAATACTGAACCTGGCCACCAGGAGGAGGCAAAGACACCCCAGCCAAAAGCTTAAATACCTCTCCCACTTCCCCATCCCCCAGTCATTCTGCCAAGGGAACAAGGAACAGTAGGAGAAATATCAGGCTATAAATGGTTCCAGAAGAGAATATAATTAAGAGAGCTGCCCATTGGAGAACATGGATGGGGGCTGTGGACTCTCCTTATACAGAAGGAAATGAAATTATCTGGTAAGCATAATTTATGTTTTCCTTCTTAATATAAGGAGAGTCCACAGCATCATTCCTTACTGTTGGGAAACTTATACCCAAGCTCTAGAGGACACTGAATGATAACGGGAGGGACAAAAAGAGAGGCAGACCCTAATCTGAGGGCACCCCAGCCTGCAAAACCTCTCTCCCGAAAGCTGCTTCAGCTGAAGCAAAAACATCAAACTTGTAAAATTTAGAAAAAGTATGTAAGGAGGACCAGGTAGCCACCTTACAAATCTGATCCATAGAGGCCTCGTTCTTGAAGGCCCAAGAGGATGCCACTGCTCTAGTAGAATGAGCTGTAATTCTCTGAGGAGGCCTATGTCCCGCTGTCACACTACTCAACCAAAAAGATAAGGAGGTCGAAGAGACCTTCTGACCCTTACGCCTCTTAGAATAGGAAACAAACAAGGAAGAAGTTTGTCTAAAATCCTTAGTAGCCTGAAGACAGAACTTCAAGGTGAGGACCACGTCCAAATTATGCAGTAAACGTCGAACAAGAAGGATTAGGACACAAGGAAGGAACAACAATCTCTTGATTGATGTTGCGGTCTGACACGACCTTAGGAAGGAACCCTTAGTATGTAGGACAGCCTTATCAGAATGGAACACCAGATAAGGAGGCTCACATTGCAAAGCGGCAATTTCAGAAACTCTGCGTGCAGAAGCAATAGCCAGTAGAAAAAGAACCTTTCAGGACAACAATTTAAGGTCAACTTCATGCATAGGCTCAAACAGAGCACGTTGCAAAACCTTAAGAACAAGATTCAGACTCCAAGGAGAGGAGTCTTAGATCTAAACACAGGTCTGGTCCTAATCAGAGCCTTAACAAAGGACTGCACATCAGGAAGCTCCAAGAGCCTCTTGTGCAGTTAAACATACAGGGCCGAAATCTGCCCTCTCAGGGAACTGGCTAAAAGACCCTTCTCTCATAGGATCCTGGCAACCTTAACTTTTTGCCTGGGGAATCCACGCTCTTCACACCAGAATAAATAGGCTCTCCACACCTTATGATAGATTCGACGAGTAACCAACTTACGAGCTTGAATGAGAGTATCAATAACTCTCTCAGAAAAACCTCACTTGGCTAAGACTAAGCATTCAATCTCCATGTAGTCAGCCTCAGAGTATCTAGATTTTGATGAACAAAAAGGACCTTGTTCCAGCAGATCCCTGCAACAAGGTCACTTCCATGGAGGAGAAGATGACATCCCCACCAGATCCGTGAACCACGTCCCTCGCGGCCACGATGGAGCAATTAGTATCAATGATGCCTGCACCTGCTTGATGCTAACCACTTCACGAGGAAGGAGTTGTAACGGTGGAAAAAGATAAATAATCTTGAACCTTCAAGGCACAGCTAATGTATCTATTAGCTCCGCCTGAGGATCCCTGGACCTTGACCCATATCTGGGTAGCTTGGTATTGAGACGAGATGCCATGAGATCTATCTCTGGCATCCCCCACCTGTTGTATATCTCCGCAAACACATCGGATTCCCCCAGATGAAAGGATTGTCTGCTGAGAAAATCTGCTTCCCAGTTGTCACTGACAGAGAACAGCTGTGGGCTTCCGCCCACTCCAGAATCTAAGATACTTCTCTCATGGCTAGGGAGCTTCTCATCCCCCCTTGATGGTTGATGTAAGCCATCGAGTTTATATTGTCTGATTGGAATCTGATAAATCGGGATGAACCCAGAAGGGGCCAAGCCTTCAGAGCATTGAAGATTGCCGAATTTCCAGAATGTTGATCGGGAGGGAGCCTTTCTCCTGAGACCACAGGCCCTGTGTCCTCTTGGCACCCCAAACAGCTCCCCATCCTGATAGACTCTCGTCCGTAGTCACAATTTACCAGGATGGTCTTAGAAAGGATGTCCCTCGGAACAGATGATCTGGATAGAGCCATCAAAATAGTGATTCTCTCGACTGGCTGTCCAGAGAAATCTGTTGAGACAGATCTGAATGATCGCTGTTCCACTGCCTCAGCATGCACAGTTGTAACGGTCTGAGATGGAACCTGGCAAAGGGAATGATGTCCATGCTGGACACCATGAGACCAATTACCTCCATACAGGTGACCTCAAGGAGGTCTGGAGGGAAAGACATTCCGAAGCTAGCTTACAACATCTCTGGTCTGTTAGAAATATCCTCATGGATATGGAGTCTATTATAGTACCCAAGAATTCCACCCTGGTGCTTGGAATAAGACAACTATTTTCTAAGTTTATCTTCCATCAATGCGATCGAAGAAGAGAGAGAAGGGATTCCAAATGGTCTTCCTCCAGACGAAAAGATGGTGTTTGTACCAGAATATCTTCCAAGTAAGGAGCTTCTGCTATACCCTGGGTTTTGGCAATGGCTAGAAGAGCCCCTAGAACCTTTGTAAAAATCATTGGGGCAGTAGCTAGGCCAAACGGAAGTGCAATGAACTGGAAGTGCTGGTCCAGGAATGCAAACCTTAGGAACTGGAAGTGATCCTTGTGGATTGGAATGTGAAGATAAGCATCCTTCAGATATATAGTGGTCATGAACTGTCCCTCCTGAACTAAGGAAATGATGGACCTTATTGTCTCCATTTTGAATGAGTGGACATTTAGAAATTTGTTTAAGTACTTTAAGTCTAGAATCAGGCGGAAAGTCCCCTCCTTCTTTGGGACCACAAACAGGTTTAAATAGTATCCCAAACCTCTTTTTGTGATAGGAACTGGGACAATGACAGATCCTGCACGCACTCCAGAAAGGCTTCCCTCTTTTCTGCTTGCTCTGCTTGGATTTATTCCAGGATCGCGCCAGCTTCCAAGTACTCTTGGTTCGCTCAGGCTTAGAGGAGGACTGCTGTTGTTGGGATTTCTCAGAATGAAAGGTCTGAAAATTAGAGCCTTGTCCCTTAGACTTGTTGTTCTTATCCTGCGGTAGGAAGGCACCCTTGCCCCCTGTAACCGTGGACATAATGGAGTCCAGGCCTGGACCAAATTAAATCTCTCTCTTAAAAGGAAGGGAAAGGAGAAACCTTAGCATTTAGGCGAATAATCTGCATGTTTGCATCACAGATAAAAGAATTAGCAATTCTCAAGGCATTAATTCTTTCCTGGATAATGTTGACGGGACCCTCCACCTCGATCAATTTCGCTAAGGAGTCGCACCAGTAGGCCACAGCTCTAGCAACCGAGGCAACAGCTGCTGCCGGCTGAAACAAGTATCCCATATGTTGAAACATTTTTCTTAGAAAAGTTTCCATATTTTTATCCATTGGCTCTTTGAAGGATGAGCTATCCTCCAGAGGGATAGTAGTACGTTTGGCCAGCATGGACATAGTGCCATACACCTTAGGGATGGAACCCCACAACTCCAATTGAGTGTCCAGGCCCAGGAATAATTTCTTAAAGGAAGACAAAGGGGAAAAGGAAGAGCCAATTCTATCCCACTCAATTTTAATAATGTTCGCCATTTTTACAGGTACAGGAAAAGTTAATGGCACAACCCTGTCCTCATAAACTCTGTCTAATTTAGGAATTAAGGTTCATCAGGCAGCTTGGCCTCTGGAACCTCTAATGTAGACAGAACCTCCTTTAGAAGAAAACGTAAGTGTTCAATCTTAAATTTAAAGGCTGGTTCCTCCGCAGCAGGAGGCCTAGAGGTAGCAGACACTGACCTAGAAAGTCCCCCCTCTGAAGTCTCAGAGAGTGACCCATCCTTGGATAATAGAAAAACAGATAAATCCAATAAATTACTTGATGAACCCTGGGCAGGAGAGCTATGTCTAACCTTTTGCTTATGTTTGGAAGGGCGAGGTAAAACACTGAGGGTCTCAGACACCGCCATCTTTAACTGCGCGGTAAAGTCTGATGGTAAAAGGCTCCCTCCAGATGGAGGATCAGGCTTGCTATGAGAAGCTGCATGTGATGAGGGAGATGATTGATAGGTATGTACCTCACGGGACGGCGAGTCCTTAGAGGTGGACTGCCTTCTTAAACCTAATAACTTTGTCAAGGCATGTGGGACATAGTTGAGAGGGTGGGCATACCAAGGCCTCCTCACAATATAAACAGGTATTACTATTTGGAATAGAGGGAGTACCCTCAAGAATCACGTGGTACGCAAGGCAAGACTGTCCCTGCTATGAGAAAAAGGGTACCAAGCTACAATCTGTGCAGCGTTCTAAAGTTCTATTTCTTTAAGTTGTTATCCCAGAATAGGAAAAAAAACCCAGAACTTCCAGACAATAACTGCGTACTTAACCATATTGTTACTCAAGCAGTTTTAATATATATAGGACAATGTCTATAATTCTATCTGAAGACATATCCAACAAAAAAGAAAATAATACATTTTTTTAAACATATGTGACCAGTATATGTGCTTCCATCATATACACTTGATTAAAAGGAAATGCAAGAGCAGTTCCATGTAACACTAAACTACTGTGGTAAATAGCAGAGGATAGGAAACCGTTGCTCATCCAACAAGGATTTTATGTTATCAACAGAGCACTGACCAGCAATTATCCCCACTGTAATAAATTAGGCTCTTGCTTATTTCTTCAAACAGAACCTTTATTTAATAAAATAAAAACATTACATTGTATATTCCTAGCAATGACTCTCAATGCCGCTAAAGCAAAAAGAACAGCCCCAATGGCTATATCACAAGAAAAAGTGAATGCCATATAACAACATCTGCAAGGCCTTAACTTCAACAAATACGGAACATACCATTAACTCCATGCCGGAGAAACGAGGCGGGGTTTCCTTGCATATTAAAAAATAAAACACAGACACCTCTAAGAACATGGCGCCGCTCCAATAACTTTGAAGGAGGCGTGGCCAAAATCAGTGCGGAATGGAAGCTGAACTTATCTCCCTCATACTGCTCTTAACTCAATTAGAAGAGGTACCTTTCCAGAGAAGTTTCCTAAGTTACACTTCTCTGCCTACCAAGGATAAACTACCAAAAAATACATTAGCATAATCGAGCAGCTCCCTCTCCTTACCGCTCTGATAAACATTTCTAATAGTGGGGAAGGAGGAAACAAATGTGTGCTCAGTCTTCTCTCAAAATAGAGACAAACACATCTATGCAGCCCCTTAGAGTGGTGCCATTCCCGCTCTTCCTTAAACACTCATGCATTAAACGGGATTGCTTTACATACATGACAAAAACGCTAGGGCCACATACTTTTCATTCTGTACAGTAACATATAAAAATGCTCCCAAATCTTGAGAATATTCGATCTGAGCCCCAAAGACAATTAACCGCTTCCTTAAAGGTTAACCACATGCAATAACGTGCCTGCCAACTGCCTCAACCATCCATAAAGGGTTTTGTCCCATTAAAAGCAGAGGGTCTTAACCCCTTCAGTGCCAGCCTTCCAGCCCCAGAAGAACAAAAGGCACTTACCTGCATTCTAGCCGTCCGGCAGTCAGACGTCTCACAAAGTATGAGAGGATGCCGCTCCTCGCAGAGACCTGTGTAGAAAGAAAAACAGAGTAAACTTACTCAGGCTTTCTATACCAGGGCAGCAACAAGTTAGGAAAACGCAGCAAAGCCCACTACACAAGTTCCTAACTGCTTTAAAGCTACCACAGCCCTGCTGAAAAAACTAACGTGGAATACAGATATACCCAAAGGTGATGGAAGGCAGAGCAATTCTGCCCTGACTTCAAAATAAAAAAATCTTGATAGAAGAATCAGAATCACTAATTACTTCACCTCCTCCTTGCACTAGAGGCAAAGAGAATGACTGGGGGTTGTGGGATGGGAATGATACTTAACAGTTTCCTGTGGTGGCCAGGAGTGATATTCCCAACAGTAATTGATGATCCTGTGGACTCACCATGCCATTAGAAAGAAATAGCAACATCTGCGAAGCGCAATAAAGCAAAGCACAATAAAATGAGGTATGCCTGTATTAACATTCATTTTACAAAAACAAACTATAATGCATTATTTAAAACATTTCTTTTTCCTGGCTCTATGGTTTAGACTTAGATATATTTTCTTTCAGTGACTATATTAATGAAACAGTGATATGTGCATTATATTTCTTTGTTTTAAAATGCATCTTTACAAAACAGGTCTAAAAAACATTAGATTAATTACATTACCTTGTCATGTATACATTCTTCTAGCTGTTTTCTGTAGTTATCAGAGTCTTGAAGTAAAATGTTCTATAATAATAAAAAAAAAATACACATGGAATGTTGCAACCTGCTTTAACAGCAAAAATGACATAAGAAAGCAACCTAATCTCAGAAATGTTCTATTATGATTATTTAGTTTAAAAAATGTTTTGCTGAATGAATCACATTAAAGTTAAAGCTGTTGAAATAATAGTAATATTAATAGTAATATTGAAACCAACAGGGTTCATTCAAAAGTGGTGCTTTTTCTAATATACATAAGTCTTAAATAGAATATATATATATATATATATATATATATATATATATACACACACACACACACACACAACAAAATTTGAAGAAATATGATCCAGACATGCTTTTCAGATTAAAAAAATCAAAGAATGCTTTATATCATGGTGAAACACACAGGACAAACTACTCCACATGCCACAGCTGAGATCTGACGCGTTTCCTGCCATAATCGGCACTTAGTCAGGGATACATTTAGCTGCATCATACCTTCCTTAAGTACACATTCATTAACGCTTAACCTTAAAGGTACATACATATAAGAAAAAAATATATATACAGATACATTTAAAGGAAAATACAATGTTGAATCATGCTTATATTGAGTGTAAGACGTAGACCATTTGCAAACGAAAATAGTTAACAAAAAAAGTTAACAATAATTAATCTTGGTATAATTATTCTCATTACAATAGTTCATATATTATTTATTCATTATGAACCCACAATTAAGAGTTAACTAAATATAAATCTGTTTAACTAGATTTAATTTAATTTGTTATATTTTCTGTGTGTATTAAAGTTAGAATTTAATAATATACAATCTATAATATGTTTCAATATACACGTAATGCAGATAATATCTTATTTTTTCCAATAATATTAAAAATATCACAACACCACTGTCTCACTATAGATTGTGGATGATAATCTGAAAATACCTGATAGATATTATAAGAGATCAGTTCTAGGGTAGAGAGCATATTCTATCTGAGAGGTCCTTAATTATTGGAAAACTAATGGAAACATTTTGGAAAAAATAGAAGGAACTTTGCGCTTCCGTCCTATATCATAATTCAAATATACCTTCCTTCCATACCATAAGCAAATCTCAACATATGTAGTTTAGTCATAATCTCATTACACATACGATATAAGATATTGGGTATAGGATAAAAGAGACGATTATAAACTAGTAACTACCTGTCATTAGGGTATATATCCAATATACCTCTTTTCTGTCAAGTGTCATCATTCGGTCCCCTCCAGTTATCTTGTTTGATACCTGATCTATACCTTGGAATTCAAAAAGAGATTGGACATAAATAATTTTTGCTTTATCAAAACTGTTCCCTAACCTGTGGGAAGCAAAATGTCTTGCTACTGGTGTTTTTGGGATCTCTGCCTCCGGAGACAGTAAGTGCTCTCTGATTCTATCTTTTAATAATTGTGTAGTCCTTCATGTGTATTGTTTTTACATAGTTTACAGATAACCAAATATATCACAAACCTGGAGTTGCAATCTAGATGCTGGACAATTGCAAATTCCTTCTCTGTTACTGTGCAGGTAAATTTATCTCTTCTTTTGATGAAACTGCATGATTTGCAAGGTTTTCCACTGCATCTAAAATTGCCACTACTCTTTTTTTAACTACTTCATGCCCTCAGATATTGGTTTAAAAGAGAAATCCAGTTTAAGGGTATTATCTATGGTCTCTGCTTTCCTGGACACACATCTCACACCTCCTTTCACAAATTCCGTAAATTTTGGGTCATTTCTTAATATTGGTATAAATCTCTGTATGGTTTTGCATACCTCTGTATACCATTTACTATATCTTGTGGAAAACGTTAGGATCTCTTTCTTATCCTTCCTATCACTTCTTATATTATTAGTACTTCCCTATCCATTCCTAGGACTTCATCCATTGTTTTGGATAGCTAATTTTCCACATATCCATGTAATAGGAGTCTATCTTTCAAATCCTGAGCCTGGGACTTATACACATTAACATCAACGCAGTTTCTGCGCAAACACATAAATTGACCTTTAGGTATTCCTTTCTTTACACATCTAGGGTGACTAGAATCCACTCTCAAGATCGTATTCTCAGACACTTCTTTTCTGAACACCTCTGTATTTTTTCTCTTCTTTCATTGACATCTCCTTTAATCCTAACATCCAGATATTCTATCTCCCTTTCTGTACTAGTATATGTAAACCTCAAATTCCTAGAATTATTATTCATATACAGAGTAAAGTTTTCAATTTTCATTTTGTCTCCCTTCCATATTATCAGGAGATTGTCTATAAATCTAGCGTAAAAAAATAATATATTCTTTAAAAGGATTGTTATCAGAGAAAATGTTATGTAATTCAAAGAACCCTAGATATAAATTGGCATATGAGGGGGTACATTTTGCCCCCATAGCTGTAACTTGTCTTTGTAAATAAAAAAGACCTTTGTAAGAATACACCTTTGTAAGAATATATAACCATAATGACACCATTTTGTCTCTATTAATCCATTTTAAGATGAGCTCATTATATTTCTTCATAATGTGTTTTATTATGCTGTGAGAACATATGCTGACATTAGATTTTAGTTTCATATGCAACAATTGTATCTCAAGAATGGCCTTGCTATGTCCTGGCGATGCGCCCGGATACACTGTTATCTAAAACTGTTTGTTTCTCAATATAACTCCTTTTTTTGTATATTCTTACTGTGCTTCTTTGTTCTAACTTATGCTGTGTAGAATGGTGTGATTATGATATGTCATTTGTTTAACCCAATATACTATAACCGTTGTCTATAAAGGTATGTTATGCCTTATAATAAACAGAACAGTGATTAGACTTTACTTGCTGCCTGTCTGAGTGTTGTTCCCGAGATCTCACCAAGTAACCCATTCAGTTACAAGTGAAGATGTAGAATACTGCTAAGTGTCAAGTGATACCCCCGGTTATAAGATAACGCCTAACAATTCTGGTGTCAGAGCGTGGGATTCACACAGGGGTAAGTAGATAAGTGTTTTTATTCTGCTTTTCCCTCTGTGAATCTGAACCCACACAAGGAAAAAAGGGGGGGTCTACAAATTAGCACAAAATATGGCTACCCTGAAAGAAAGAGGTTAGTTCCAGTGTACCTCCAAACTATGACCAGTAAAACTAAGATACAGGGAGCGCTAATGAAAGCTGCTAAAAATAGAGGAAGGGATGACAACAGTAAATACAATATAATGTTAAAAAAAATATGCTAAAAAATATATATTCAGTAAAAATATTTATTATACACTAATACATTCATTTTAATTTTTATATTAATTGGTTATACAGATATGTATTTTTCAAGTTAGATTTTTATGTATTAGTGTATAATAAATATTTTTACTAAATATATATTTTTTAGCATTATGTTTTTTTTAACATTATATTGTATTTACCGTTGTCATCCCTTCCTATATTTTTAGCAGCTTTCATTAGCGCTCCCTGTATCTTAGTTTTACTAATCTGAACCCACAGTCTGGCCGGTGTTAGTGATATATTAAGGGTTAAAGTCCCTTTATAAGGGGTTTAACTATCCTGGACAAGTTTGAGTCCTGCCGTTAAGCGTGGGGTTTGAGTCCTAGCACAGGTTATAGCATGAGCTAAAGTCTCACCTTATTTGTTTGCAAGTTAAAGTCTTGTGATAATGGAAGTTAACTCCTTAAGGACCGGGCACTTCAGACAAAAACTTCCCCAAAAGACCAGAGCATTTTTAGCATTTTTGCTATCACTACATTTAAACAGAAATAGAGCCTTTTCTTTTTTTTACTTATCAAAACTATTTTTATTTTTTTTAGTAGACAACCCAAAGTATTGATCTAGGCCCATTTTGGTATATTTCATGCCACCAGTTCACCGCCAAATGCGATAAAATAAAAAAAAATGTTAACTTTTTCACAATTTTAGGTTTCTCACTGAAATTATTTACAAACAGCTTGTGCACTCATGGCACAAATGGTTGTAAATACTTCTCTGGGATCCCCTTTGTTCATAAATAGCAGACACATATGACTTTGGCATTGCTTTTGGGTAATTAGAAGGCCCCTAAATGTCGCTGCGCACCACACTTGTATTATGCCCAGCAGTAAAGGGGTTAATTAGGTAGCTTGTAGGGTTAATTTTAGCTTTAGTGTAGAGATCAGCCTCCCAACTGACACATCCCCTCCCCCTGATCCCTCCCTGAACCCTCTCAAACAGCGCTCTTCCCTCCCCCACCTCACAATTGTCACCGCCATCTTAAGTATTGGCAGAAAGTCTGCCAGTACTAAAATAAAAGTTTTTTTTGTTTTTTTTTAACTTATATATTTACTGCAGAGTAGTATCCCCCCTTACCTCCTATCTTCCCTGATCCTCCCCCCAAACAGCTCTCTAACCCTCCCACCTCTACCTATTTGTGGCCATCTTAGGTACTGGCAGCTGTCTGCCAGTACCCAGTTTGCTGCAAAATAGGCAATTTAAAAAAATATATATATATACAATACCCATTTTTCTGTAGTGTAGCTGCCACCCCTCAATACCCAAACCCCCTCCCCCTTCCAGATCCCTTTTCCTCAAATTATCCCACATATGATCCCCCTCATTGCCCCTCCTCTCTCCTTCCCCCTCAATCATGCAGCTAGAGTTTTGTTTTATTTTCCCCTGCAGCGTTGCATAGTAGTCCCACCCACTCCCACCCTCTTCCTTATGCTCCCACCCACATACGATCGGTCCCACCACTGTCCCATGCAGAGAAACTCTATTTCTGCAGTGCCCCACTCATGGGGCATGCAGAAATAGCGCAATCTCGCAATTTTGAGTGAGATTGCGGCAGATAGAAGCCCAGGACTGCAGCAACGTACAGGGTACATCGCTGGTGCTTAAGGGCATAATGACCAGCATCATACAGGGTACGGCGCTGGTTGTTAAGGGGTTAAGTATTTTGTTTTAAGGGTTTTAAAGGTTTAAAGTCCCTTATATAAGCATATAGAATAGTTTAGTTTAAATATCACTGGAGCTGAATGGTCACTTGATGCTTGTTGCTTAATTGCTTATTTCATTGCTAATCTTATTGTGTTGTGATTGTGGGGTCTGTTCAAAGGGCTTAGTGATAAGTTCTGTAGCTGTTTGTTGCATACTGTGCTCATGGACAAAAGTTCCTGACTCCCTGTACGTAATGTTGTAATGTGACATGACAGGATGTATCTTGAAAAATAGCATGGTATGTGAAAACCCTTTCTTTTTGTTGTATGGTCTTTGCAGTAACGAAACGGAGATTCTGTGTAACGGAGATTCTATGTAATTTATGTGTAAGAAGTGTTTGTCTGATGTTTCACTGTGTCTCATGTTACGTGTAAAAGGTTTACTCCCCATTAAATATCTGAGGATTTATGATCCTGTCTAAAAATAATTTGTTTACGTTTCAATTTGCTGGGAAATGGCTATTCTTAGTAAGTTTGGACAATTTTAGATACAATTTAAATTTGGTGGAGAGTTCATCTTGATGTGTTTCTAATGTCCCTCATATGTTTGAAATATATGTTTTCCTTAAAGAGATAGAACGTTAATAAAATGTGTTTCCTGTGTCTTTAGTTTGTATGTATCTTAAAATTGCTTAAGAATGAATGTCAGGAGTGAAATATTTACGGTATGCAAGTTGAGAGATGAGTGTGTATTTCTTACAATCGCTGCAAAAGCTGACCTTGGTGCTACTTTTTTTTTTCTCTGTGTTTTCTGACTGGTTATTAATTTAACCGTGTGTGTATCAGTGTTTCTTAGCTAAGAAATCTGACGCTGTAATGATTTGCTTGAAGTGTTATTGCTGTAATGTGATTTGAAAGTTATGTAATAATAAAAATGTGTGCAATGCTTAATTCTGTGTGCCAATAATAGGCTTGATGAGAGATTTGATGTGTCTAAGGCATAGAAAATATATTGTTTTTGCAAGTGAACTAACTAAGGAATTTATAAGTGCGATGATGTGCGTGATTTTAAGTCTGGTAAATAAAAGTGAATTTCTCTGGCAAGTGATTAATAGGTTGATTTAAGTATGTCCAAGATTTATGCAAGGAGTTTGTGAAAAAAGAGAAAAGAAAAGAATATATGCTGTATGTTATTAAATGTATCTAAAGTATTTGGGTCTGTTTCTTTTGCAAGTAGAGTAATTCAGTAGAGTTTTAATATAATCTGGTAACATATTACTATGTAATATTATTTATGCTGTGATGGCTCTCATTTAAATATGTGCAGGTTATGATACAGTAAAGAAGTAGAATTTTAATGGTAAATAATACAAGTTTCCTAATCATGGCTAAGTTATATATGTAATATACATACTATAAATGGTCAGCCCTTAAAGGGACAGTACACTGTAAAATAGTTTTTATGTTAATGCATTTTCAATGATTTATTACACCATCTGTAAAGAATCCGATTTGGGAGAAATTTAATTTGCAGGTTAATTTGTATATATGAAGTATCTGCTTTTGTCCTTTTAATCCACAGCATATTACAATCGGTTGAGTTTCAGGTAATAGCATATCTCATTGTCCTTATCTCATATTTGTCTGGAAAACCAGAGCTCAATACTTAAACAGAACAATGGAAAATGATCATTGTATTACTTAACTATCCTGTACCCCACTGAGAGTGCAATTTCTTTTCATGGCTGTGTTTACTTAGGCTATTCAAAAGAGACTCCAGTATAAAAAAAAATTACTATAAGTTGGTATACCACAGGCTGAATCAGTTATTTCAAATGCCAAAATAGGGGTGAAGGAGCTACTTGTAAACAATTAAATACATGACATCAGGTAAAATGGATCATTGGGAACAATTTAAAGGGGAGAAAATATTTGGGTAAACTGTCCTTTTAATCTACAGGGAGTGCAGAATTATTAGGCAAGTTGTATTTTTGAGGATTAATTTTATTATTGAACAACAACCATGTTCTCAATGAACCCAAAAAACTCATTAATATCAAAGCTGAATATTTTTGGAAGTAGTTTTTAGTTTGTTTTTAGTTTTAGCTATTTTAGGGGGATATCTGTGTGTGCAGGTGACTATTACTGTGCATAATTATTAGGCAACTTAACAAAAAACAAATATATACCCATTTCAATTATTTATTTTTACCAGTGAAACCAATATAACATCTCAACATTCACAAATATACATTTCTGACATTCAAAAACAAAACAAAAACAAATCAGTGACCAATATAGCCACCTTTCTTTGCAAGGACACTCAAAAGCCTGCCATCCATGGATTCTGTCAGTGTTTTAATCTGTTCACCATCAACATTGCGTGCAGCAGCAACCACAGCCTCCCAGACACTGTTCAGAGAGGTGTACTGTTTTCCCTCCTTGAAAATCTCACATTTGATGATGGACCACAGGTTCTCAATGGGGTTCAGATCAGGTGAACAAGGAGGCCATGTCATTAGATTTTCTTCTTTTATACCCTTTTTTGCCAGCCACGCTGTGGAGTACTTGGACGGGTGTGATGGAGCATTGTCCTGCATGAAAATCATGTTTTTCTTGAAGGATGCAGACTTCTTCCTGTACCACTGCTTGAAGAAGGTGTCTTCCAGAAACTGGCAGTAGGACTGGGAGTTGAGCTTGACTCCATCCTCAACCCAAAAAGGCCCCACAAGCTCATCTTTGATGATACCAGCCCAAACCAGTACTCCACCTCCACCTTGCTGGCGTCTGAGTCGGACTGGAGCTCTCTGCCCTTTACCAATCCAGCCACAGGCCCATCCATCTGGCCCATCAAGACTCACTCTCATTTCATCAGTCCATAAAACCTTAGAAAAATCAGTCTTGAGATATTTCTTGGCCCAGTCTTGACGTTTCAGCTTGTGTGTCTTGTTCAGTGGTGGTCGTCTTTCAGTCTTTCTTACCTTGGCCATGTCTCTGAGTATTGCACACCTTGTGCTTTTGGGCACTCCAGTGATGTTGCAGCTCTGAAATATGGCCAAACTGGTGGCAAGTGGCATCTTGGCAGCTGCACGCTTGACTTTTCTCAGTTCATGGGCAGTTATTTTGCGCCTTGGTTTTTCCACACGCTTCTTGTGACCCTGTTGACTATTTTGAATGAAACGCTTGATTGTTCGATGATCACGCTTCAGAAGCTTTGCAATTTTAAGAGTGCTGCATCCCTCTGCAAGATATCTCACTATTTTTGACTTTTCTGAGCCTGTCAAGTCCTTCTTTTGACCCATTTTGCCAAAGGAAAGGAAGTTGCCTAATAATTATGCACACCTGATATAGGGTGTTGATGTCATTAGACCACACCCCTTCTCATTACAGAGATGCACATCACCTAATATGCTTAATTGGTAGTAGGCTTTCGAGCCTATACAGCTTGGAGTAAGACAACATGCATTAAGAGGATGATGTGGTCAAAATACTCATTTGCCTAATAATTCTGCACTCCCTGTATTAGTATAAATTATTATTATTATTGTTTTTCAGAAATTTCCTTTTATTGTATAAAATAGTTATATTTAGTCAGAGAGCTGCAAAAATGTTGAATATCAAATTACATATAATAATTAAATTAAATAATTGTGTATTTATTAAAATCCTGATTATATTAAAGTATAGCATAGCATGTAACAGCTAGCCTGGGAGGTTACTGCCGCCAAAAGACTGGGTTCTAAAGCTTTTTCCCAAATTATTTGTGCTAAACATGATTCTTTAACAGCAGGAGCCACAGAGCACTGGCAATGCCAGTATTATCTGACCTTTCCCAGAATATAGTATTGTGTATTCTCTTTGTCAATTTATGGTTAGGGATTTTATTTGTAAATGTGCAACTAGAGTTTATTGGTTTTCTAAAGTGATTGCATTACTAGCATGGTTTCATAATATTGTGCAGGGTAACATTTACAAAACCATAGCTAAAGGTTGTTATAGGATTTCAATTATTTGTAGTGTTTTGTTAGAATGTGGTACTTTTCAGTGCTGTGTTTCAGTGAGTGTAAGCAGGGCCACCATCAGGGTGTGGCAGGGGTGACTCCTGTCTGGGGTCCAATGGGCCAGGGGGCCCCATGAGTCAAGAACAACTTATTTTAAAAAATATATTTTTTTTTTAAATTTTGGAAGTAACCAGAGGGTACTACAGCAAAGCTCTATTGAGCGTGGGAAATGTTATTACAAGGAGTAAAGCATTAGCATTTGAGAGGATTTCTGAGTGTGCACTAAACCACTATGCACAGTGTGAGACAGACTTGGCACTTAAAGGGACAGTCTAGTATAAATTAAACTTTCATTATTCAGATAGGACTTTTAATTTTAATCAACTTTCCAATTTACTTTTATCATCAAATTTGCTTTTTTCTCTTGGTATTCTTAGTTTAAACTAAACATAGGTAGTCTCATATGCTCATTTCTAAGCCTTTGAGGGCTGCCTCTTTTCACATGCTTTTTAAATCTCTTTTCAACACAAAGAGACAGAAAGTACACGTGGGCCATATAGATAACACTGTGTTCAGGC
Source organism: Bombina bombina (assembly GCF_027579735.1). Classification (NCBI taxonomy): domain Eukaryota; kingdom Metazoa; phylum Chordata; class Amphibia; order Anura; family Bombinatoridae; genus Bombina; species Bombina bombina. The sequence continues at coordinate 314,329,242 of NC_069504.1, read as the reverse complement.
ACAGGGGGTTATTTAAGATCTAGCACAAATCAATGCAAAATTTAAGACAATAGATAATAAACAGTCACAGTCATGTGATCAGGGGGCTGGAAGAAGGTTCCTAGATACAAGGTAATCACAGAGGTAAAAAGTGTATTAATATAACAGTGTTGGTTATGCAAAACTGGGGAATGGGTAATAAAGGGATTATCTATCTTTTAAAACTATAACAATTCTATGGTAGACTGTCCCTTTAAGTTTGTACAGTGTGTGTCTGAGTCAGACGGCAGATCACTTATTTGCAGAGGAGGTAGGACTTACTTAGTAAATGTTTATTATTTCTTTGTGCAATTTCGGATTGTATCTTCAGTGTGGTAGTAGTTGTATGGTGGGGACAGGGGTCCATAAAAACACATTTCTTTAGCAATATGCAGCAGTGTATTTATGATTATTTAACAATGCTGTAGAAATTCTATATTTAAAGTCATGCAGAAATGTTTCCTCAATACACAAATGGCAGGTGCCCTTTTGGCAGATATGAGTTTTTTTTTTATTTAAAAAAAAAAATAATAATATATATATATATATATATATATATATTTATTAGATTCCAGTTTACTGCCCCTTTATGCAAGGACTTTCCAGATGCAAGGAGGCAATTTATTTAAGATTTTTACATCTGCATAAAATAATACTCTCTCAGACTAAGATTGCTCAGTGTTTGAAATGAGACAGGTTAACTTAACACTGTTCAGTTTATACTACAGCTGACTTAATATTGAAATACATTCAAACAAGCCTAAATCCTGCATTTAACCAGATTTAATGGTATGAGACTGAGCACCACAGCTTATCGTTCCAGCAAGACCATATAGAGTACAGCATTTTCAAAATCTATGAGTACAGCTGACAGGTGGGAACATTTGTACAACATATTTGAAGTGGTGTTCTTGTTCAGGGAAAACTGAGAAAAAAAAACCCCAAAGATATGTCAACCTTTCAAAAGTACTTTTCTTAATCTAGCCATCTACCCAGATCATTAATGTACAATTTTGAATTCACAGAATTATTTTTGTTTGCACATTTACAAATATGATTCTTTAAAAAGTGATATCTTAATTTCTGCAATTTTTTTTCATGCATGTCACACACTGTTGATTTAGGGGATGCAAAGTGCAGAAATTGTACCTCCTGTGAGTGTTTCTGTGGGTGTCTGTGTTTATGTCTTTGTGCTTTTGTTTGTGTCTCTATGAGTGTGTATGTATTTTTTCTGTGGGTCTCTCTGTGAGGGTGGGTGTGTATATCTTTGTGCATTTTCTGTGGATGTCTGTGAGGGTGTGTGCGTATGTCTTTGTGTGTTTTCTGTGGGTGTCTCTGTGAGAGTATGTGTATGACTTTGTGTGTTTTCTGTGGATGTCTCAATGAGTGTGTGTGTATGTATGTCTTTGTGTGTTTTAAGTGGTTGTCTCTCTGTGTGTGCATGTCTGTGTGTTTTCTGTGGGTGTCTGTGTGTGTGTGTATGTCTTTGTGTGTTTTCTGAGGCTGTCTCTGTCAGTGTTTCCTTGGGTGTATGTGCAAGTTTGTGTTTGAGTTTGTGTGTGTCCCCATTGTCTGTTCCTTTTTAGGACATTTTGCCCTTACTACTGATTATTCATATCTTTCTACAGGCTGAGACTAATGAGACCTTTCCGAAAGTCACCCATCCACCATTTAACCTTTCAATTATTGTTTAGGCAGTTCAGGGCCCTTCCTTTCAGCCACTGCATGCTGTTGTCATCATTTAGTTGCCATCTTCCATGACAAAAAGATAATCAGAACTCCATATTTTGTTTTGTAAATCTCCTTTTTTGACAAAACTGTAGTCTGCCTCATTACTTGTCAGGTCAATGTAAATAAGTGCTGAGTGTCTGTTTGGGTGTCTGTGTGTTTGTGTCTTCGGGTGTCTATGTGTTTCTTTGTGTGTCTGCTAGAGTGTCTATATGTGAATCCTTATGTGTTAGTGTGTGTTTCAGTCTATGAGTGTGTCTGTGTGTTTCTGTGTTTGTGTGTTACAACCTTAACACAATTTCCAAGTTTGACTACACTTAATAATAAAGTGCATATACATTTTAGTCACTTGGTCAAAATTTGCACATGTCAAAGGGGGGGGGGGTGATCAATGGTTAAGTCAGAGGCCCCAAAATTTCTAGTGGCGGCCCTGAGTGTAAGTATATGTGCTTGTTTTCAGGTTGATTGTATTTGTTAAAAGTTTGTGCCGGCTGGTAATGTTTTGTTTTGCGTAGTGGACAGTTGTTTTTAAATGATTTCTTAGAGAATATTTTTTATGTTTTTTTTTTTTAGAGAATGTATGTGGAAGGGTGCTGTTTGAATGGAATATTAAATATTGAGGTGTATTTGATTTTGCCTGATTTTAAGAATACTACTTCTTTTAGGAGTGCATGGATTGTCTTTTAGTTTGCTGTCATATTGTGTTTGCGTGACACATAGGGTGTGTCACGAGAACAAAGGGGGGGGGGGATTTGTTGAGGATCTTTATTTATGTGATTTGGGTGATTGTTTTTAAGTAAGAAAATGAACCTAAAATATTTAGACAAGTTGTTAAGTTTGTATTCGCAGGATGAGATCATGGAGCTGTATACATATAAAAAAAAACCCACTAACTAAATGATTTTTTAGTTTTTCATATTTAGGTAAATCTGTACAGATAACATTCCATAGTGAACTCTCCAAAAGATTGAAGATTGAATGCAAGTAAACCTTTTAAATAAAGAGATGCCTGGCGGCTAGGTCAAGGAAAGAAAAGGAAGATAAAAGACCTTTGTCAAGTTTGTTTAACCACCATACTGCAGTAAAAGTTGCTGAACCATCTTTTTGATCCATTTTTTGCATTGCAAGCTGGTAACAACCCCAGAACTGGACTCTGGGTATTCGACGGCCGTTTCCTATAATGTGTGTCTTCATAACGTAAAGACTATCCTTCTCTGGACTGTGCCTTGACTGTTCGAGTTGAGGACCTGTTACGCAGTTACAGAGTTATACACAGCTAAATTAGGGGAGTATTGTTTTAACTTGTTTACTTATATTGCTTGTTTTGTATTCTCTTGTAATTGTGTTATTTTTTATTGATCATATTAGATATAAAAAGTCATATTGCTTTGTCTGCAGAAAAGTATGTCTTATTTGTATTAGTAGTATCCAACAAGAAAAACTCTGGATAGTGACGGTCCGTAAGATGCAGACTCTAGTAACATATGTAAAGACACAGTTCGTATCAAATCTAATAACGGAGTGGAGTGCACATACAAGGATATTCACTTAGCCTGGATCCAACAGATACACAGGAATAAGTTATTCTGGGAACAGTGGTAATTCGGCATACGGGTAACCCCACTAGCTCTATAGCCTTGCTTACCGGACTCTTGCAGCGGGAATCGGTATCTCAAATTACCTTTTCAAAATGCACTCGCTTCTTCACTGGTTCGGCTTAGCGTCCTCATAGGAATCCATGTTGCACAAGGTACCGCCCAATGACGTCCTCCGCTCCTCTCATCCAATAGCACTGCAGCTCCTGCTCACACCTTCCCTGACTCTATAGACTGTGATGAATGAACCGGCAAATACATAGGTTCACAAAAATGAATATTCACCACAGGTACAGATAAAATCCAAACTTTATTCTTTCTTCATTCAAAGAAACACTTCATTAAAAACGGAATTGCATGGAAGTGGCAGCAACAAACAACTTTCTTTCAGCAAATTGGTGTGGCACTAATGGTTTACGCGTTTCAGCCCGAAAGCCGTAGTCATAGCCTGTAGTACCTTAGGTCACATCTATTAAAATAATGTGTAATAACATTCTATTGGTTGAAAACAAAACACACCCCTTGCTAGATATAAAGTTAACTATTACTTAACACGCTTACATACTAATACTCAAAATGTCCTAAATTCACTATACATACTAGAATAAATAAAACTAGTAATAAATCAATAGATAAATATATATATATATATATATATATATATATATATATACAATAACTCCGTAATATTTGGCAATATGGAAATAGGACAATACTATAGTAGAAATACCTGACATATGATCAATTCATAATATAAATTCATAAAATAGATGTAGCAATATGTATGGTACGCAGCAAAAGCACAGAGACCTAGAATTGCTCTTGAAGATTATAGATGGCAATAGGCTATTAAGCATATAACATATACTCATATATGTAAAACTAATGTAGGAAATCGCTGTTAAGCTACTCAAATATGCTAGGTATCAAAAATACATGCTAGGTTTCGAAAAAAAACACCATACTTGCCAATATCTATGTGCTATAGTAGTGCCCAGGTACTTCATAATGTGCATTTGAATAAATTAATGTTAGTACCATTAGTATCAAGGTCCCTATTCCCATATATTCATGATGTCATATTTTGAATTGAGGCCTTTAGGGATTCTGGTCCCTAAAGTAAAAATCCACTATGCACTTGTTTACATTGACCTGACAAACTTACCTTTGAAATAAAACCTAAGCTGCCTTACACTAAAACCTAACATTACAAAAAATAAAAAACACTAAAATTACAATAAACTACGAAGAGCCCTTAAAAGGGCTATTTTAAAAAGAAAACCCCACCCAAAACAAAAAAAAATTACACAAAATAACAAACAAATGATCCAAAATAATAACAATTATTCCTATTCTAATACCCATTTAAAAAAAACACCCTAAAATAAAAGAATCCTAATCTATAATAAACTACCAATAGCCTTAAAAGGGCCTTTTGTAGGCCTTGCTCTAAAGAAATCAGCTCTTTTCCAAAACAACATTACAAACCCCCACCCCCGAAACCCCCAAAATAAAAAAACTATCTAAAAAAAAACTAATCTACCCATAGCCCTGAAAAGGGCATTTGTATGGGCATTGCCCTTGAAAGGGCATTTATCTCTTTTTCTTGCCCTTAAAGGGCATTTAACTCTTAAGAAATGCCCAACCCCTAATAAAAAAAAAACACCCAAAAAACCTTAAAAAAACCTAACACTAAAAAATAAATAAAAAACACTAAAATTACAATAAACTACCAAGAGCCCTTAAAAGGGCTATTTTAAAAAGAAAACCCCACCCAAAACAAAAAAAACATTACACAAAATAACAAACAAATGATCCAAAATAATAACAATTATTCCTATTCTAATACCCATTTAAAAAAAACACCCTAAAATAAAAGAATCCTAATCTATAATAAACTACCAATAGCCTTAAAAGGGCTACCCATAGCCCTGAAAAGGGCATTTGTATGGGCATTGCCCTTAAAAGGGAATTTATCTCTTTTTCTTGCCCTTAAAGGGCATTTAACTCTTAAGAAATGCCCAACCCCTAATAAAAAAAAAAAAACACCCAAAAAACCTTAAAAAAACCTAACACTAACCCCTCTTTAGCTACTCACAGTTGCTGAAGTCCCACTTGAAGGATCTTCATTTCGGTGGCTCCATCTTCATCCAGGCGGCATCTTCTATCTTCATCCCAACGGAGCGGAGCGGGTCCATCCTGAAGACATCTGGTGCGGAGCATCCTCTTCATACGGTTGCCGCCGTATACTGAATCTTCAATGTAAGGGAGTCTTTTCAAAATGGCGTCCCTTGCATTCCTATTGGCTGATTTGATTTTGGAAATTCAAATCAGTCAATAGGATGAGAGCTACTGAAATCCTATTGGCTGTTCAAAACAGCCAATAGGATGAGAGCTTCTGAAATTCCATGGGCTGTTCAAATCAGCCAATAGATGCAAGAATATAAAGATTCAACATTCACTGTCAAAAATACACATTCATCATCCCAACCATAATTCTCCAGCTTCCTAAGCAACTGCTTAGTATCCTATTCTGGGAGTTGTTTAACAATTGGTTGTAATAAAACATCTATCCATCTGCCCAAATTCTCACCCACGGCACCTATAGTTGAAATAATCGATCTTCCTGGTGGTCCCTACCTCGGCTTGTGGGTTTTGGGGAGATGTTTAAAGACTGGTATTACAGGGGTCTCATTGATCAAACTCTCAATCTGAGATTTATTGATATATACACCCCTATCTAATAAAGTTTTCAATTCACTCTTAAAAGATTCTGTGGGGTTAAACTTCAATCTTTGGTATGTCTCCAAGTCTGAAAGCTGTCTCAAAGCTTCTTTCACATAGTCTTCATGGTTCTGCACAATAATAGTGCCCCCTTTGTCAGACTTGGACACCACCAAATTCTTATTGTCCCTCAACTCTTTAAGGGCCTTATGCTCACTCTTATTCAAATTACTAACACTTTTCAACTTTCTATCTTAGTTTTTCTCATATAGTTGTGTAAGCTCCTCAACCACAGTATGAAATACTTCTATTAAATGCCCCCATTGCCTGTACAGGATATAAAGATATTGTTTGTAATGATTCTTAGACAAACCAGAATTATCATATCTCAGACTTTCACTGGCTAGGATCCTAAGACTATTTATGTCACAAAATTCATCAAATTTAAGTAACTCAAGATCTACTGTTTCTTTCTGTTCAGGGTAAATTTACCAATCTCATCCCTGACATACGATATATCTACTTCCTCCTGTTGGTAACAAAGGTGTCTTTTGAGAGTTAATTTGTGCACAAATTTATTCAAGTCCACAATGGTATTAAAAAAAGTCCAGATCTTTTGAAGGGGTGAACCCCATTCCTTTTGCTAGGGCCCCAACTTGTAGAGTTAACAAAAAGCACATGTTGGGGTCCTAGCAAAAGGAATAGGGTTCACCACTTCAAACGATCTGGACGTATTTAATACCTTTGTGGACTTGAATAAATTTGTGCACAAATTAACTCTCAAAATACACCTTTGTTACCAACATGAGGAAGAAGATATACAGTATGTCAAGGAGGAGATTGGGAAATTTACCCTGAACAGCCAACGTGTGCTTTTTGTTAACTCTACAAGTTGAGGTCCTAGCAAAAGGAATGGGGTTCGCCCCTTCAAAATATCTGGACTTATTGTGTGCAAATTAACTCTCAAAAGACACTTTTGTTACCAACATGAGGAAGTAGATATACTGTATGTCAGGGAGGAAATTTACTCTGAACAGAAAGAAACAGCAGATCTTGAGTTACTTAAATTTGATGAATTGTGTGATGTAAATAGTCTTAGAATCCTTTTCCTAGCCAGTGAAAGTCTGAGATATGATAATTCTGGTTTGTGTGTCTCAGGTTCAAAATGAATAGTTACAAACAAATATTTCTATCCTGTGGTTGAGCAGGAGTTTACACAACTATATGAGAAAAACTAAGATAGAAAGTGGAAATGTGTTGGTAATTTGAATAAGAGTGAGCATGAGGCCCTTCAAGAGTTGAGGGACAATAAAAATTTGGTGGTGTCCAAGTCTGACAAAGGGGGCTCTATTATTGTGCAGAACCGAGATGACTATGTGAAAGAAGCTTTAAGACAGCTTTCAGATATGGAATACATACCAAAGATTGACGTTAAACCCCACAGAATATTTTAAGAGTGAATTGAAAACTTTATTAGATAGGGGAGTATATAATAGATGTATCACTAAATCTCAGATTGAACATTTGATCAATGAGACCCCTGTAATACCATTCTTTAAACATCTCCCCAAAATCCACAAGTCGAGAGAGAGACCACCGGGAAGACCGATTATTTCAACCATAGGTGCCTTGGGTGAGAATTTGGGCACCTGGATAGATGTTTTTTTGCAACCAATTGTTAAACAACTCCCAGGATACTTGAGGGATACTAAGCAGCTGCTTAGGAAGATGGAGAAGTATGGTTGGGATGATAAATGTGTATTTTTGACAGTGGACGCTGTACCTTTAAATTCTTGCATCCCCCACTTGAAAGGTCTGGAAGCTCTAAGAATGATGTTAAAGTTGTACGCTGCTTTGATGAAGGCTATATCCAGTTCCTAGTAGATATTGTGGAATATTTATTGACCCACAATTCTTTTATTTTTGAAGGTCTTTTTTATTTACAAGACGAAGAATTGCCCCCTTATATGCCAATTTATATGTAGGGTTCTTTGAATTAGATAAAATTGTCTCTGATAACAATCCCTTTAAAGAATATATTGTTTTTTACACTAGATTTATAGACAATCTCCTGATAATATGGAAGGGAGACAAAAAGCAAATTGAAAACTTTATTATGTATATGAATAATAATTCTAGGAATTTGAGGTTTACATATACTAGTACAGAAAGGGAGATATAATATCTGGATGTTAGGATTAAAGGAGATGATGTCAATGAAAGGATAAAGACAGAGGTGTTCAGGAAAGAAGTGTCTGGGAATACGATCTTAAGAGTGGATTCTAGTCACCCTAGATGTGTAAAGAAAGGAATACCAAAAGGTCAATTTATGTGTTTGCGCAGAAACTGCGCTGATGCTAATGTGTATAAGTCCCAGGCTCAGGATTTGAAAGATAGAATCCTATTACATGGATATGAGGAAAATTAGCTATCCAAAACAATGGATGAAGTCCTAGGAATGGATAGGGAAGTTAGATGCGGTGGAAAACCTTGCAAATCATGCAGTCTCATCAAAAAAGGAGATAAATTTACCTCCACAGTAACAGAGAAGGAATTTGCAATTGTCCAGCATCTAGATTGCAACTCCAGGTTTATGAAATATTTGGTTACCTGTAAACTATGTAAAAATCAATACACAGGAAGGACTACACGGTTATTAAAAGATAGAATAAGAGAGCACTTACTGTCTCTGGAGGCAGAGATCCCAAGAACACCGGTAGCAAAACATTTTGTTTCCCACAGGTTAGGGAACAGTTTTGATAAAGCGCAAATTAATTATGTCCAATCTCTTTTTGAATTCCAAGGTATAGATCATGTATCAAAAAAGATAACTGGAGGGGACCGAATTACGACACTTGACAGAAAAGAGGTATATTGGATATATACCATAAAGACAGGTAGTCCTTTAGGGATGAATGAGATATTCAATGTAAACTTATTTACTGGTTTATAATATTGGTCTCTTTGATCCTATACCGATATCATATATTGTATGTGTAATGAGATTATGACTAAACTACATATGTTGAGATTTGCTTATGGTATGGAAGGAAGGTATATTTGACTTATGATATAGGACAGAAGGTATATTTGACTTATTATATAGGACGGAAGCGCATAGTTCCTTCTATTTTTTCCAGTATTTTTCCAATAATATTTTTTTAATAATTAAGGACCTCTCAGATAGAGTATGCTCTCTACCCTAGAACTGATTTCTTATAATATCTACCAGGTATTTTCAGGTTATCATCCACAATCTATAGTGAGACAGTAGTGTTGTGATATTTTAGCTATTATTGGAGAATATAAGATATTATCTGCATTACGTGAAAATCGTATTATAGATTGTATATTATTGAAATTCTAACTTTAATGCACACAGAAAATATAACAAACTAAATTAAATCTAGGTAACAGATTTATATTTTGTTAACTCTTTATATATATTTAGTTAACAAAAACTTTTTTGTTAACTATTTTTGTTTGCAAATGGTCTACGTCTTACACTCAATATAAGCATGATTGAACATTGTATTTTCCTTTAAAATTATATGTACTCTCTATATATTTTTTTCCTTTGTGTATGTATCTTTAAGGTTAAGGGTTAATGAATGTACTTAAAGGGACACTGAACCCAAACAAATTATTTCGTGATTCAGATAGAGCATGCAATTTTAAGCAACTTTCTAATTTACTCCTATTACCAATTTTTCTTCATTCTTGCTATCTTTATATGAAAAAGAAGGCGTCTAAGCTTTTTTCTTGGTTCAGACTCTGGACAGCAGTTTTTGATTGGTAGATGAATTTATCCACCAATCAGCAAGGACAACCTAGTTTGTTCACCAAAAATAGGCCGGCATCAAAACTTACATTCTTGCATTTCAAATAAAGATACCAAGAGAATAAAGAACATTTGATAATAGGAATACATTAGAAAGTTGCTTAAAATGTCATGCTCTATCTGAATCATAAAAGAAAAAATTTGGGTTCAGTGTCCCTTTAAGGAAGGTATGATGCAGCTGAATGTATCCCTGACGAAGTGCCGATTATGGCAGGAAACGTGTCGGATCTCAGCTGTGGTGTGTGGAGTGGCATTTGTCCTGTGTGTTTCACCTTGAAATAAAGCATTCTTTGATGTTTTAATCTGAAAAGCACGTCTGGATCGTATTTCTTCAACTTTTGTTGTCCGTTTACCTATTGGCGAGTGGGAACCCGCCTGGAGGCTACGATCACCTCTGAATAGCTACGTTCTCCCTGACTGGTGTTAGTGGAATGGATCATATGAGACCGCTATCCCGCGGGAGTGGGGCCGGTAACGTGAGTAGAAAGCTGTTTTTAGACTGTGTGTCATTTACCTTCGATTGTTCAGTGTGCTGGTTTAAATTTTGATACAAGATGTTATACCTGCTATTCTTACTGCACAACTGTAGTTAATTACGATATATATTGCATTGAGTTTATTATTGTGAAGGTACTTGCTCAAAATGACAGATCGATTATACTAAGCAGCATAACGGAAATGTTAAAAACTTTAGAACTCTGCTTAATTATTGGAGCATCTGTGTGTTACGTTGGAAGGTAATAGGCTCGCACCAATGTGTTTACTACAAAGGCACTTAACCTGATATACTATGTGAAAGCCTCCCCGTATACATAAGAACTGATGTAACTTTGATGAAAGTGTGTTGGACATACACAGCTGAATGTGTTGTATTTCCTATATATATATATATATATATATATATATATATATATATATATATATATATATATATATATATATATATATATATACACATACATACACACAGTATATATCCAGGTAAAACAGACATTACCAAGAGGCTGTGGGTAAAGCCCAATGTACTGAAATTCCCCCATCTTTAGGCCAGGGTAATTCCCCCATCTTTAGGCCAGGGTACTTACTTACACATACACACGCACATACACACACATCTCCCCTTTATTCAGTACTATGGCAAACCATTATAGTTTAGAAAAAAAGTACTGTTATCCATAAATTTGAGAGACAAAATATGTTATTTGCTGAGCTTAAAATGCACAAACTGGAGAAATATTTAGTCTGTGGGTGTCAGAGTTATATCAATTGCAGAAATTTGAATACTGGTCATTGCAATCACCTTATCTTCAAGTGCGGCCATTCTCTCTTTCAGGTGGAGCTGAAGACGTTCATTGGATTCTGTTAGTAGTCGGTCTACTGTATCTGAAAGTCTTTTATTATGCTCTTCATTCATTTTTTCTCGTTGTCTTGCCTTTTAAACAAAGGAAGCAAAATTGTTAATCACATTTTAGAAATCATTTAGAATATCTGGTGACCAGACAATATCAGAATAACATGTTGTATTCACAACAAAGAACCCTCTACCTTATTATTATATACATATACTGTATATTTTCATGTAATAGTTTACAGTTAACAGTGACTCTTGGACAGGGTTCTCTACCATTTATGATTCATGTAAATGTCTTGATTATTGTACTCTGCAATTTTAAACCTAATGTCATATGTTGGTGCTTTACAAATAAATGAAACAAATAATAATAATAATAATAATAATAATAATAATAATAATATTATGTCATTGCTTGTTAAAAATCAAGCACCAGGACACCTAGAATATAGGCACTGGCATTCAGTAAGTGGCTGGTGTTTTGGCACATGCAAGGTGCGTATGTATTAGCTGCATCTCTGCCACCCATCTGCTACTTCTCAGCAAGGCATAATGCTTAGTAAATCTCATCAACTCCTTTCGCTCCCTTTCAACTTCTCACGTGTACCACAGAAGGAGGCAGCATATTGCTTACATTCTTGGCATTCAAAGGGTAGACAGTAAACACCTTGTAAGTACAAGGAATCTCTATTTTCTAGCTTCAGAAAAACACTGTTTTGTGTGAGTGCTACTATAAAGGCTGTGACACACTGCAAGCAATGCGACGTGCAGCATGTAGATGCGGCTGTCCGCGCTCAGTGTGTCCTGCCTTTTCATCTCTAAGCACTCTGCTGCATCAGGTCGCGTAGCTGAGCGCTCAGAGATGAAATATTTGATCTTCAGAAGTGATGCGGAGCGAAGCAACTTCTTCACCTCGCGCTGCATCGCTTGCAGTGTGTGACAGCCTTTAATCTATTAATCAAATTGTTACGTTGCACTTTGAAAACTAAGATATTTGACTCCTTAAAGAGACATTAAACTTCTGAGTACAACTTCAGTAACATGGTTAGTACTCACCATGCTTTTGTTTTTCCTCCTGTACCTGCAGCTCTCTTTAAAGTCACACTCTTATTTTAACACATTAAATAATCCAGTTGGTAAAGCTCTGCATTATATACTGGGTGCCGCCATCTTGCTTGTGTATTGTTGCATTCTTTGACAAAAGCAGAGCACTTCCACAGATCCGTTATATTACAGGATTTTTGACGGCCATATCATTGCAGTTTAGCTCACATAGTAGGGTGTGGAAGCGTTACATTTTTGCAGTTTTTTTGCACAGTTTAAAAGTTACATAACAAATATAAACTCCAAGATGGCAGCGCCCAGTGTGAAGATGCAGAGCTTCACTAACTAATACTTTTTAGGGGTTAAATAAGAGAATGACTTTGAAGACAGCTGCAGATATAAGAGGACAAACAATAATATGCAGCCAGATTACGAGTTTTGCGTTATTGCTGCTCGCTAATTACTTGTACGTTATTTTAACCACTCACCTTTCATAGCGCTGCTATTACAGGTTTGCAAAAAGCAGGCTTGTGCGGGTGATATGGTTGCGTTGAGCTCCATACCTCACCCAAATACAAGCGCTGCTTTGACGTGCTCGTGCACAATTTCCCCATAGACATCAATGGGGAGAGCCAAAAAAAAAAAAAACTAACACCTGTGATCACGGAAACAAAAGCTCTGTAACGCAGCCCCATTGATGTCTAACATAAACCCCACTTCTAAACACCCCTAATCTGCCGCCCCCAACATCGCCGCCACCTACATAAAACTAATAACCACTAATCTTCTGCCCCATCAGCGCCGCCACTTACATTAAAGTTATTAACCCCTAAACCGCCGCCCTCCAGCATCGCAAACACTATTTAAAGATTATTAACCCCTAAGCTGGCGTCCGCCCACACCGCCGCTATAATAAACCTATTAACCCCTAAACCTAACCCTAACGTAACCCTAACCTTAACAACCCCTAACTTAAATATAATTAAAATAAATCTAAATAAAACTTACAATTATTACCTAAAGAATTCCTATTTAAAAATAAATACAAACTTACCTGTAAAATAAAACCTAAGCAAGCTACAATATAACTAATAGTAGCTTAGGTTTTATTTTTATTTCACAGGTAAGTTTGTATTTATTTTATCTAGGTAGACTAGGTAGATTTACTAGCTACCTAGGTAAAATAGATTTACTAGCTACCTAGGTAAAATAAATACAAAGTTACATGTGAAATAAAACCTAACATTACAATAAAATAAAATAAATTAAATTAGTACAATAGATTTATCTAAATTACACAAAATAAAAGAAAATTACTCCTAATCTAATAGCCCTATCAAAATAAAAAAGCCCCCCCCCCCCGAAAATAAAAAAACCCCTAGCCTACACTAAACTGCCAATGGCCCTTAAATGGGCCTTTTGCGGGGCATTGCCCCAAAGAAATCAGCTCTTTTACCTGTAAAAAAAAATTACAAGCACCCCCCAACAGTAAAACCCACCACCCACACAACCAAACCCCCCCAAATAAAAACCTATCTAAATAAACCTAAGCTAACCATTGCCCTGAAAAGGTCATTTGGATCTCTTTTACTGCCCAAACCCTAATCTAAAAATAAAACCCACCCAATAAACCCTTAAAAAAACCTAACACTAACCCCCGACGATCCACTTACAGTTTTCGAAGATCGGACATCCATCCTCATCCAAGCGGGCAGAAGTCTTTATCCAGACGGCATCTTCTATCTTCATCCATCCGGCATCTTCTATCTTCATCCATCCGGTGCGGAGCGGGTCCATCTTCAAGACATCCGGCGCGGAGAATCCTCTTCTTCCGATGGTCAACGAAGAATGAAGTTTCCCTTTAAGGTACATCATCCAAGATGGCATCTCTTACATTCCGATTGGCTGATAGAATTCTATCAGCCAATAGGAATTAATTGGTAAAAAATCATATTGGCTGCTGCAATCAGCCAATAGGATTGAGCTTCCATCCCATTGGCTGATCTAATCAGCCAATAGGATTGAGCTTGCATTCTATTGGCTGATTGGATCAGCCAATAGGATGAAAGTTCAATCCTATTGGCTGATTGCAAAACCCAATAGGATTTTTTACCCTTTAATTCCTATTGGCTGATAGAATTCTATCAGCCAATCAGAATGTAAGGGACGCCATCTTGGATGATGTACCTTAAAGGGAAACTTCATTCTTCATTGACCATTGGAAGAAAAGGATGCTCCGCGCCGGATGTCTTGAAGATGGACCTGCTCCGCACCGGATGGATGAAGATAGAAGATGCCGTCTGGATGAAGACTTCTGCCGCCTGGATGAGGATGGATGTCCGGTCTTCAAAAACTGTAAGTGGATCGTTGGGGGTTAATGTTAGGTTTTTTTTAAGGGTTTATTGGGTGGGTTTTATTTTTAGATTAGGGTTTGGGCAGTAAAAGAGCTAAATGCCCTTTCAAGGGCAACGCCCATCCAAATACCCTTTTTTAGGGCAATGGTTAGTGTAGGTTTATTTAGATTTATTTGGGGGGTTTAGTTGTGTTGGTGGTGGGTTATACTGTTGGGGGGTGTTTGTATTTTTCTTTACAGGTAAAAGAGTTGATTTCTTTGGGGCAATGCCCGCAAAAGGCCCTTTTAAGGGCAATTGGCAGTTTAGTGTAGGCTAGGGTTTTATTATTTGGGGGGGGGAGGCTATTAGATTAGGAGTAATTCTTTTTTTATTTTGATAATTTCGTTTTTTATTTTGTGTAATTTAGTGATTATTTTTTTGTAATTAGATAAATGTATTGTATTAATTTAATTAATTTTATTTTATTGTAATGTTAGGTTTTAGTGTAAGGCAGCTTAGGTTTTATTTCACAGGTAAGTTTGTATTTATTTTAACTAGGTAGCTAGTAAATAGTTAATAACTATTTACTAACTAGTCTACCTAGTTAAAATAAATACAAACTTACCTGTGAAATAAAAATAAAACCTAAGATAGATACAATATAACTATTAGTTATATTGTAGCTAGCTTGGTTTTTATTTTATAGGTAAGTAGTTTTAAATAGAAATTATTTAGGTAATAATTGTAAGTTTTATTTAGCCTTATTTTAATTTTATTTAAGTTTGGGGGGGGGTTAGGGTAAGGTTTAGTAGTTAATAGGTTTATTATAGTGGCAGTGTGACGGACGGCAGATAAGGGGTTAATAATATTTAAATACTGTTTATGATGCAGGAGGGTAACTGTTTAGGGGTTAATAGGTTTATTATAGTGGCGACGATGTTGGGAAGCAGCGGAATAGGGGTTAATACATTTTTCAGTGGCGGTGATGTCCGTAGCGGCAGATTATGGGTTAATAATTTTAATATAGTGTTTGCAATGCGGGCGGCCTCGGTTTTAGGGGTTAATAGGTAGTTTATGGGTGTTAGTGTACTTTGTGACAGTTTAGTTATGAGTTTTATGGTACAGCTTTGTAGCATAAAACTCATAACTACTGACTTTAGATGGCGGTATGGATCTTGTCATTTTGGGCTGTACCGCACACTTTTTGGCCTCACAGCAAAACTTGCAATACCGACGCTATGGGAATCCCATTGAAAAAGGACTTTTCTTAAAGTGCGGTACTGACGTTGCGTGACGGCCAGCGGTACAGCTATTCTGACAAGACTTGTAATAGCGGCGTTAGGGAAAAAGCATCGTTATGGGTCATAACGATGCTTTTTCACTCATAACGCCAAACTCGTAATCTAGTCACTTTGCGCTAAGAGCAATTAACCAGAGGTCAGACTTCTGGTTAAAAATAAAAAATTGCCCCAATTGCCCCCCCAAAAAAGAGGTTGGTACATTAAAGTAAAATATAAATATGAGCATCTTTTTAAAAAACCAAAACAAAAAAACTGCACTAAGCAGTTATAAGGGGTTAAAGTGAGGGGATGTGGGGTGTAAAGTGCCTTTACATAGAGGTCAATGAATATGCTTATATATATATTTATGTGTTAATATGTGTATATACACATATAAACACATAAATATATATATGTTTATAAGCATATACATATAAATGTATTTATTGCTGCCCAACACTGCGCAAATTGCCCCCTGCGTTGCGCTAGGTTGTTTGCTGTGGCTATTGGCATGAAAACAAGGCTTCCATTGGAGCTTATGGAAGAGCACTCTCAAGAGTGCTTGGCTTGCGGCAATGCGAATGCGAGCTCACGTTCGCATTGTGCTGTACTTGTAATACCAGCACATATTTATGTGAAATGGTATTACTGAGTGGAGCGCAAATATTGCGTAAGCTCGATATTGCACTCTACTCGTAATCTGGCCCTATATGTGGTGTTCATATTACTACAATTTAAATATACACTGCCAGAACACATTCAAAGTTTCTCTAAATAAAGAACATATATAATCTACAACTAGTATTTTCTCATAATGTTGTCTAAAAGCAATTTATTATTACCCTTTGTAAAGACATTATTATGCTGAGCATACACACAAATGTGTAATCAGATTGACAGCTTGACATCTCAGATCCAGTTTTTTACAACATAGTCAAAGGGACATAATAGGATAATAATATGTGTAAAATGTATAAACAAATATGAAGCCGCAGGAGCAATGCATTGGCAGCCTTGAACAGAACATGGAAAATCATTGGTCTGTTTTATTTCCTCAGGAGGAACACAGGAACACACCTGGTGCACAAGATTTAGCCCCCACACAGAAACAAACATAATAATGAAATGTTTCATAAAAAAATTCTCTGCTAGTACCGAGAACTGCTCAGAACTCAGATGATATAGAGCTAGATCACAAGTGGAACGCTAATTAATGCTCACGTTCAAGTGTTAACTGCGCTAGAAGTAAGCTTTTTTGCAAGCACTGTGTTGTACTCGTTTTATGAGTTGAAAGTAAACTGGTTTTGCTTGCGCAATAGCCTGATGAGCGCAAAAAGCCAAACTTAGAATATCGCATGTGCACTCACATATTCCCCCAGAACTGTCAATGGGAAAAAAAACTAACAACCCAATCTTGCGCAAACCTGATCACATATTCTCATTTGCGCTAAATCGACATTAAAATGTGAATATTTCACATTCCAAAGTTCTTAACATACAAGAATATGTTCTATTTATTCATAAATAAATATATCTGCATATATCTGATTTTTTTTGTACAATATATATCTGCTATACTATATTCTGCTATGTGCAGAACATTGGAATGTGAAATATTTACTTTAAATACACAGTACAACACTTTATTCGATTTTTATTGCATAAAAATGATTTTTCATGTTTTTATCAACTTAACTGTAAAGTACTCCGATTCACTTATATATATATATGTGTACATATGTAATTATCTGTTTCTATGTCTGTAAATACATATATACACATAACTATATAAGTACACACACATATATATATATATATATATATATATATATACACACACACACATACATACACATATTTAGATATGTATATGTACGTATGTCTATGTTAAAGCCCTTTGACTGCTTTTTTCCCCCCTAACACCTGAGACCTCCTATCTATGAACCCTTATAACATTTGTGCAATATTTTAATAATTTTTATTAGACGGTGTTATTATGAGTGTAACTGTACTTTGTAATGCATTTTTTATGTGTTTTGTGCAACTTTTTCATTTTGTGAAAGAGTTAACCAGAGCTCTAAAGTCACGGTAATCATTCTATCGTAAATCATGATTGCACTCAAGCTATCGTTTTTACTTTCAACTCGTAATACCAATGTAAGCCTGATGAGTGCAAAAACCTGCAATAAACTCCTTATTATGTTTGCGCTTCACTTGTAATCTGGCCCATAAACATATTGGCCAGTGTGTGTATAAATATCAGGAACAAGGCTCATGTTTTCCTTTGAAAAAGCTAAAGTAAAACACTCCAATCTGCTATTTTCCCCATATATCAAAGGGATTGCCTGTGATTTATAGATTGCTATGTATATTATAAGGTAATGTGATGTAAGTGCTTAAGTGCTTGAGACCAGTTAAAAACCCATTTCATTCATCTGTAAACCATAAGTATTTTATAGGGAATTATATGGTGTATTGTATCTTGTAAATACTGTTGGTGAAATCTTTATTTTTCTTACAGTCTAGTAATTGTATGTATTGCCATAAGACTACCTAATGATTGATTAGAGTCACCATTCACGAAAATATATTTTATAGGAATAACTTTGTGCTAAATTGAAATAATTGATGGGATATACCTGAGTATATATATATGTGAAGTTGTATATCCTGATTTTGCATAGTATTTGCTTTGTTTGTTTTTATTTGTAATCATCAGTTTTTTAGATATTCTAGATGGTTAATATCTTCTATTTTAATATTGATAATAATAAACATTAAGATTATTGCTCCGCCCGATGTCGTAAGACCGCTGCTCCTTAACTCATCCGCTACTTCTGAGGTGGCGGACTGCAATCCGCACGATCCGATTGGGATGATTGACACCCCTGCTAGTGGCCCATTGGCCGCGAATGTGCAGGGGCGGCATTGCACAAGCATTTCACCAGAAATGCTTGTGCAATGTTAAATTCAGACAGCGTATGCTGTCGGCATTTAGCAATGTCGGACGGACATGATTCCCTACAGTGAATCATGTCTGACCTCTGCTTGATAATTCGGCCCCTAAGTAGTGTTTGATAGTTGCAGAATTAGCAAATGCTATAAAGTTTCTTCTTTGTTACCTTGCTAGATCATCAAGCCACTATATTTATTAAGTTAATACACTGAGCTCGATTTAGTTGTGAAATATTAGTAACTATTATTATTTGTCATCTGTTTATAATCATTTAACGTAAAGCTACGTGCTGAAAGTGCTTTCGATCGTTCTGAGAAGAAAAGTGCTATATAAATTATACAAATATATAAGATGGCTGCTAGTTATTTGTAGTTATAGGTAATATATTATTTAAAGGGACATTGCACACTAGATTTTTCTTTGCATAAATGTTTTGTAGATGATCCATTATATTTATATTGTTTTTGCATTTTTAAATAACATTGTGCTGATTTTAAGAATCCTAACCAAGCCCCAAAGTTTTTGAAGAAGACTGTTGTCTACCTACTCCAGCTTGCTCCTGTTTGTGTAAAAGGTCTTTTCATAAGCAGAGGAGGGGGGGGGGGGTGACTGCTCGTTTTGCTTTCCAGCCCATTTCATTGGGTGTTCCAGCTAACCTTTTCAACAGTGTTAAACTGGGAGCTTTTAAGTAAGTTTTTAAAAGGTTTTATACTGGATTTTTAGATCAGTATCTGTGCATATTATTCTTTATAGTAGTGTCTATTACATGCAGTTATATGAAATTTGGTGTATACTGTCCCTTTAATAAAACATACCCTTTGGAGTTCTTGATTCTTCTCCTCCAGTTGTCCTTCCAAGTGCCTCATTCTTTCCTCTATATTTCCGTGCCTTTCTTCTGCCTACAACAAACAAAAGTTGATCTGAAATGCAACTGCTTGCAAAAAAAAAAAAAAAGAGTTCTGCAATTAAAGGTTTAACAAGACAAAAAGCAAGCTACTGCTAACTGAAGAACTATACTCCAGGAACGGAACTTGTATTGAAGCAGGCAGCTGATCAGCATTGCTTGAAATGTGTCAGCTACAAAGGCCTGCTACATAGAAGCATCAACAAAATATTGCATTTAGATATGAGCAATGAAGTCAGCCAGATGTAACATGCAGTATGCACGGTTTGACAACAAACCTGCCATTGGAAATCATAAGCTCCTAAAGCAGTAAACTGCATGATGGTTGATTATCAATAAAAAAAAACGTAGAGAGTGAGAAATGAAGGATAAAATCTGATGGATTCTATTTAGCAATAGAAAGTAAAGTCCGGTAGGACTACCTTCCTGCGTATGGAGATCATTTCTTGTAGTTTAGCTTCCATAACATATTGATAATCATCAGATGAGGTAGAAGAGGTTGGATCAGACTAACAAGTCAAGGAAGAGGAGAGGGACAAAATTGAAAAATCAGAACAAAAGACACAAGCACTAAAGGTAACAGCATAAAATGCTTAAAGAGACACTAAACCCACATTTTTCATTAATTATTCAGATAGAGCATGCAATTTTAAGCTACTTTCTAATTTACTCCTATTATCAATTTTTCTTCGTTCTTTTGCTATCTTTATTTAAAAAACAGGAATGTAAAGCTTAAGAGCCAGCCCGTTTTTGGTTCACAACCTGGGTTATGTTTGCTTATTGGTTTGCTAAATGTAGCCACCACGAAGCAAGCGCTATCCAGGGTGCTGAACATAAAATGGGCTTGCTCCTAAACTTTAAATTCCTGCTTTTTAAATAAAGATAGCAAAAGAATTAAGAAAAATTGATAGTAGGAGTAAATTAGAAAGTTGCTTAAAATTGCATGCTCTATTTGAATCACGAAATAAAAAAATTGGGTTTAGTATCCCTTTAAATGAAAATGTGATAACTTTTGTTTTACTTTAAATTATAGAAGAATATATTTAATGACAAAAAATGTAGTTATTTGAATCAAAGGTGGTGAATTTTACATGAGTAACACAAACAAAAGAACAAACTAAGATCTTCAGCATGAGCGTTTAAGCTTACATTTAGGTACAGATGATAACAGGAAATACGTGGTGAAAATAAACCAGTTTGGAATTGATTATATATGACATTGCAAGAGGAAGTTACAAAATAATAAAGTAGCATCTAGAGGGATTGATTTTTAGCTACATTTGAGGCTAATTGCCTAACTTCATATGAATTATTAGCAGGGTGATCCACTAACAAAGAAATACATAATGAACAAAAACTATTAATCATGCTGAATATTCAAATCACTCTAGATTTTATAAACAAAGAAAAGCAGAGCAGAGTATCTGCCCCCTTTCATCCTCCTATCATATTATCTATCATACTGATTCTACTCCTTCATACCCTCCCTTTTATCTACTCTTAAAAGGATATTAAACACTAAATACATTTCATGCACCTTCATCTAATAATGGGTGCCTCCATTTTGGGACTTAGGCTTCACTGTAACTAAAATGAGTTGCTGCACATGTGCAAACATGTCAGCACTGGAATGCAGTGCAAGTTAAATGCTTATAAATTGTATTGTGTTCCTTTATAAACAGTCATCTTGCACACATTCAATCTCTCTTCTTGAAAGGCTAATGTATACAAACAAATCTCACTTCCTAACCTCAAAATCATTCTTTGACCCACTGAAATCTAGTTTTGTATCAAAAACTCCACAGAGAGTTCAACCATTAAGGTAAAAAATGACCTACTTACAGTCAAGTCTAAAAAACATTTCTCTTCGTTAATTTTCTTGATTTGTATGAAGCAGATGATACTGTGGTGGCCTTTGTGACACAGCCATTCATGCTTCTCTTCCAACCTCTCTAATTGTAGCTTTAGCACACTATTATCTGATACTCTGTTCTTTCCCCATCCTTTATTAATCTACACATTATCCCTAGATTCCTTAATAAAGTCACATGGGTTTCAACATACTGATGCTACCCAAATCTATTTATCTATACCAGACCGATGATGCCCATCCTTACTCACTTGTGACACTAACAGTCTTTCTAGTATCTTATCCTGGATGTCTTCTCACTATCTAAAACATAACCTCCCCCTTTATTCAACATCTCAAATCTCAATAACTATTGACAACACTGTCATCTTACTAACCCCTCAAGCCCACTACCTTGTGGTCACCTTTGATTCAGAACTTTTTTTTATCCCCACATCCAGTTATTGGATAATTCTTGCTACTTTTCCCTTAAAAAGATCTTTAAATGTGGCATAACGTACAGATTAGATTCTACTCCACTCTATACGTATAAGCCCATCTTCACTTCTGCAACTATGTATTTTCTGGTTTCCTCAACTATGGTTTCCCCATCACAGTCACCCATTTATACAGCTTTTTCTCTGAGATGAAGGTGTCAAATTTTAGGGATGTGGATAAAAGCCGGATCCTACCGGATCCATGTCTAATTTAGACAGACATACACAAATTTAAATATTCTCCATACAAACACATCCAGACACTTCTGGATCCACAATTTTTTAAACACAAAAACATTAGCGCTGCGGAATCTGTTGGCGCTCTACAAATAACCGATAATAATAATAATAATAATAATAATCTGGGTCCTTTCAGAACCAACACTTTTTTACAGAAAAATAGCCAGATCCTGCCAGATCCATGTTTAGTTTAGACAGAGATACACAAATTTAAGTGTTTTCCACACAAACACATCTAAACACTTCTGGACCCACCAATTTTTTACACAAAAACATCTGGATCCTTTCAGAACCAACAGTTTGTTTTACAGAAAAACAGCTGGATCCATGTCTAATTTAGACAGATATACACAAATTTAAGTGATTTCCACACAAAAACATCCAGACACTTCTGGATCCACCAATTATTTACACAAAAACATCTGGGTCCTTTCAGAAAAACAGCCCAGCTAGTTTAGACAGATATACACAAATTAAAGTGATTTAAACACAAACACATTCAGACACTTCTGAATCCAACAATATTTTGCACAAAAATATCTGGATCCTACCAGAACCAGCCTTTTTTTTACGGAAAAACAGTTGGATCCATGTCCTATTAAGACAGAAACACACACAAATCCAGGTATTTTCCAAACAAACACATCCAGACACTGCTTAATCTATTGCTATTTTATACAAACACATCCGGTAACTTCCAGAACTGTCTCTAACAAAAAAAAGCTGCATACTTCTGGATCCATCTTTAATTTAGTGTTTTCTATACAAACACATCTATACACTGGTGGATCCATCACTATTTTTGACAAAAAAAAAAAAACTCATCAGGATTCTACTAGCACCATCTCTTTTTATCAGAAAAACAGCTGGATCCATGGATAACTTACACAGACACACACATATCCAAATGTTTTCCACACAATCATATCCAGACTCCACTGGATCTAATGCTATTTAAAAAACAACAACACATAGATCCTACTCGAACCGACATTTTTATTACAGAAAAATAGCCGCAACCAGCCTGATCCATGTCTTATTTAGACACATTTAAATGTAAGTGTTTTCCACACAAAAACATCCAGACAATGCTGGAACCAATGCTATTTTAGACAAAAACATCTTATCCTCTCAGAACCAACTCTTTTTACAGAAAAATAGACAGACCCTGCCTGATCCATATCTAATTTAGACTGACACATACAAAATGCAAATGTTTTCCATATACTCTCATCTAGATATTGCTGGATCTAATGCTATTATACACCAAAAGACCAGAATCCTACCAGAAACAACTCTTTTTTTACATCTAAAAAGCTGGATCCTGCCGGATCCGAGTCTAATTTAGACAGGTACATACAAATCCAAGTCTTTTCAACACAAGCACATTCAGACACTCCTTGACCCAAAGCTATTGTACACAAAAACATCAGGATCCTACCAGAATGAACTCTCTGCTGAATCCAGTGTATATTTACACACAAACAAAATGTGGTTTTGAAAGGACCTAGATGTTTTTGTGTAAAATATTGTTGGATTCAGAAGTGTCTGGATGCGTTTGTGTGTAAAACACTTAAATTTTTGTGTTTCTGTCTAAATTAGATATGTATCCGGCAGGATCCAGCTTTTTTTCGTAAAAAAGTGTTGATTATGAAAGGACCCAGATGGTTTTGTGTAAAACATTGGTGGATCCAGAAGTGTCTGGATGTGTTTGTGTGGATAACAGTTAAATTTGTGTGTATCTGTCTAAATTAGACATGGATCCGGTAGGATCCGGCTTTTTTTCTGTAAAAAAGGTCTTGGTTCTGAAAGGACCCAGATATTTTTGTGTAAAAAAGTTGTTTATCCAGAAGTGTCTGGATGTGTTTGTGTGGAAAACACATACATTTGTGTATATCTGTCTAAAATAGACATGGATCCAGCAGGATCCGACTTTTACTCACACCCACATTTTAGTACTTAAAATTAAAATAAGTAAAAAACTCTACCATTTAGTTGCACATTTTCACCTATCGATTTTTTTTACTGTCTGTTAGTTTGTTCAATATATAGCGAGTGTACTAGACTGCTGGAAGACCATACCAATTTAATTGCTATGCCATTTATAGAGCTGGGAAATTAGAAGTGTATATATGTTAAAAGCAATGACCACTTCTATTTCAACTATATGAGCTTAATTTAATAACTTCTGACTTTCATTTAATAGAAAATAAAAGTAAAAATAAAACTTTTAAGACTCGTGTCTTTAGAACGCTAACTGTTTGCTACAATGTCAAGCAATTGTTACGAACACCATATATTTTAAAACAGAAGCAAATAGGAGAGGCTTTTGTTGTTTTAACTTTAACCATTTTCTTTCATGTCCATTTAACCCTATTTATGTCAAATTCTGATTGCTGCAAAATACTGTAAATTGCCTGAACCAGCTATATATTACACATTGATTGGCTAGAAAAGAAAAACATCCTTTTACAGCTAGCAGCCCTAATTCATTACAATTAAGATAAACATACCAAGGTATTTAATTAACAAAAAGAAATTGTTCAACCAGGGAACAAATAAAAGCATAATTACTTGTTATATGTCTAGTTGCCACCCCAGGATCAGCAGTATTGCCTATAATATGCCTATCACAGAGAAGATATTTTCTGCAGTATCCATCTGGTCATGACTAAGAAGTACAGTCCAGGCCAGTAATAAGAGGCAATACCTCTCTGAATGAGAGACATGGCAACCCAAGACATACATTTCAGCCTTGTACGGGCCTCATCAGTGAGGTGCAGCCAAATCCCTCTGAACACATTCAGCAGTGGATACCCACCTGTTCTATGTCTAGAAGAAACTATTATGCTTTCATTCGCTACACTTGAAAAACGCTACCTCAGTGCGTTCAGTTATGTTATGCCAATTATGACCCTTGGGAATTAAGCTCCCAAAGGTCATGGTAAGAATCCAGACATGGACCTGTAGCCCAATGTACCTAGAGGGATATGGCTACACCTCACTATAGTGTTCCATAAATGGAGTCGCCATGTCTTTTGTTCAGAGAAGGATTGCCTGATATGTCAGGACTTCACTGTCTTTCTTAGACAGGATTAGACTGATATACTACAGGAACCTTCTTCTCTATGAAAATCACATTCTAGACAAAAAGAGGTTGTCCCTGATGACTAGCTATAGAATAAACCTATTATGCTTTTGTTCATTCCCTGGTTGAACGCTTCTCTCTTTGTGCTAGGTGTATAGGATTTCAGGTAGCTTTTCAGCACAATATGCTACACCGTTAACTAAGTAACAGTTTTAAATGCTTTAAACACAGTTATTTTGTATGTAGGTATTTAGCAGTTCAGAGATCATTTGCGGCTATATAACATAAGCATATATTAAAAAAATGAATATCCCTTTAAGTTCAAACACAAAGTTAAAGATAAGATAAAGAACATACCATATTCCTCAACATCTAGACATTTATAGAGCTAAATCAATATTTCATCAATATGATGAAGTAATTATGATTTTAGGGCTTAAGTTAATGAGAGTACACAAATATGATGCTATGCTGATGGATATAATATAGATAGTATCTATAAGAAAAGTAATTATATGGAAAATCATTTTTGATGTGGCAAAATAAACCAAACAAGCAGAGATATATATAAAAAAAGCAGTATGCATCACTCAGTAAGAAGCTAATATTATATATGATGATTACTTAAAAGATTTAGAAAAAGATTAGCACTAAAAGCAATAATTACCGTGTTTTAAAGGAGCTATTTTTTTCCCAGCCAAGCTAGAATTTTCCAAATAATTGTTACTTTTGTTTCAGTACCTTGGTAAGGGCTGATATTCTCTGAGCAAGTTCTGCTTCAACTTCTGGCAAAGTCTCTGCTTTCCGCATTGTCTGCTGCAGTTTCTGCTCCGCCAACTCTAGTCGCTCTTGCAATTGTCTGTTTTTATCTTCCATCTTAATGCCATAAAGTAAACATAAAAATATCACTCACTGGATATAAAGAAATATACAGTGTCTCATATTTAAAAGTCCCCTTGATAGTTAAAGTATCAACAAAGTGCTTCAGTTCAAACCTTTTTAATAAAAATACAAAGTAAGGCTAATGTCAAGCTAAAACTGAAACAAGTACAATTAAACATGGAGAATACATTTCAGACATTTTGTTAGCAACTGTAATATAATAGACTTTTCAAAAAGCATATAAAGAGTCACCTTTATTCTAAATGATAAAATTAAGAGTCAACTCCCCAGTAGTTTTTTTCTCATCAATAAAAAATAACCAATATGTGTTTTAAATCTTTTGTTTTGAAGACATTAAATTCAGAATTGAACTTTCATGATTAAGATAAAACATGCAAATTTAAAGAGATATGAAACCCAAATGTAGCCACCAATCAGCAAGTACTACCCAGGTTGCTGAACCAAAAAAGGACCAGCTCCTAAACTTACATTCCTGCTTTTTTTAAATAAAGATACCAAGAGAACGAAGAAAAATTGATAATATGAGTAAATTAGTGCTTAAAATTGCATGTTCTGTCTGAAGTCTAAAAGAAAAAAAATTGGGTTTCATATCCCTTTAAACAACTTCCGATTAACTTCAAATACCTAATTTGCTATGTTCTGCTAGTATTAATTGTTGAAAAGCATGCCTTCATAGGCTCAGGAGAAGCAATGTGCTACTGAAAGCTAGCTTCTGATTGGTGGCTGTACATATTTGCCTCTTGTCACTGGCTCACTAGGGCCTAGATTTGGAGTTCGGCGGTAAAAGGGCTGCTAACGCTCCGCGGGCTTTTTTCTGGCCGCACCATAAAATTAACTCTGGTATCGAGAGTTCAAACAACTGCTGCGTTAGGCTCCAAAAAAGGAGCGCAGAGCATTTTTACCGCAAATGCAACTCTCGATACCAGAGTTGCTTACGGACGCGGCCGGCCTCAAAAACGTGCTCGTGCACGATTCTCCCATAGGAAACAATGGGGCTGTTTGAGCTGAAAAAAAACCTAACACCTGCAAAAAAGCAGCGTTCAGCTCCTAACGCAGCCCCATTGTTTCCTATGGGGAAACACTTCCTACGTCTGCACCTAACACCCTAACATGTACCCCGAGTCTGAACACCCCTAACCTTACACTTATTAACCCCTAATCTGCCGCCCCCGCTATCGCTGACCCCTGCATATTTTTTTTAACCCCTAATCTGCCGCTCCGTAAACCGCCGCAACCTACGTTCTCCCTATGTACCCCTAATCTGCTGCCCTAACATCGCCGACCCCTATATTATATTTATTAACCCCTAATCTGCCCCCCTCAACGTCGCCGACACCTGTCTACACTTATTAACCCCTAATCTGCCGAGCGGACCTGAGCGCTACTATAATAAAGTTATTAACCCATAATCCGCCTCACTAACCCTATCATAAATAGTATTAACCCCTAATCTGCCCTCCCTAACATCGCCGACACCTAACTTCAATTATTAACCCCTAATCTGCCGACCGGAGCTCACCGCTATTCTAATAAATGTATTAACCCCTAAAGCTAAGTCTAACCCTAACACTAACACCCCCCCTAAATTAAATATAATTTTTATCTAACAAAATAAATTAACTCTTATTAAATAAATGATTCCTATTTAAAGCTAAATACTTACCTGTAAAATACATCCTAATATAGCTACAATATAAATTATAATTATATTATAGCTATTTTAGGATTAATATTTATTTTACAGGTAACTTTGTAATTATTTTAACCAGGTACAATAGCTATTAAATAGTTAAGAACTATTTAATAGTTACCTAGTTAAAATAATAACAAAATTACCTGTAAAATAAGTCCTAACCTAAGATATAATTAAACCTAACACTACCCTATCAATAAAATAATTAAATAAAATACCTACAATTACCTACAATTAACCTAACACTACACTATCAATAAATTAATTAAACACAATTCCTACAAATAAATACAATTAAATAAACTAGCTAAAGTACAAAAAATAAAAAAGATCTAAGTTACAGAAAATAAAAAAATATTTACAAACATAATAAAAATATTACAACAATTTTAAACTAATTACACCTACTCTAAGCCCCCTAATAAAATAACAAAGCCCCCCAAAATAAAAAATTCCCTACCCTATTCTAAATTAAAAAAGTTACAAGCTCTTTTACCTTACCAGCCCTGAACAGGGCCCTTTGCGGGGCATGCCCCAAGAATTTCAGCTCTTTTGCCTGTAAAAGAATAAATACAATACCCCCCCCCAACATTACAACCCACCACCCACATACCCCTAATCTAACCCAAACCCCCCTTAAATAAACCTAACACTAAGCCCCTGAAGATCTTCCTACCTTGTCTTCACCATACCAGGTTCACCGATCCGTCCTGAAGAGCTCCTCCGATGTCCTGATCCAAGCCCAAGCGGGGGCTGAAGAGGTCCATGATCCGGTCAAAGTCTTCATCCAAGCGGGGCAGAAGAGGATCTTCCATCCGATTGAAGTCATCATCCAGGCGGCATCTTCGATCTTCTTCCATCCGGAGCGAAGCGGCAGAATCCTGAAGACATCCAGCGCGGAACATCCATCCGGACCGACGACTGAACGACGAATGACTGTTCCTTTAAGGGACGTCATCCAAGATGGCGTCCCTCGAATTCCGATTGGCTGATAGGATTCTATCAGCCAATCGGAATTAAGGTAGGAATTTTCTGATTGGCTGATGGAATCAGCCAATCAGAATCTAGTTCAATCCGATTGGCCGATCCAATCAGCCAATCAGATTGAGCTCGCATTCTATTGGCTGATCGGAACAGCCAATAGAATGCGAGCTCAATCTGATTGGCTGATTGGATCAGCCAATCGGATTGAACTTGATTCTGATTGGCTGATTCCATCAGCCAATCAGAAAATTCCTACCTTAATTCCGATTGGCTGATAGAATCCTATCAGCCAATCGGAATTCGAGGGACGCCATCTTGGATGACGTCCCTTAAAGGAACAGTCATTCGTCGTTCAGTCGTCGGTCCGGATGGATGTTCCGCGCTGGATGTCTTCAGGATCCTGCCGCTTCGCTCCGGATGGAAGAAGATCGAAGATGCCGCCTGGATGATGACTTCAATCGGATGGAAGATCCTCTTCTGCCCCGCTTGGATGAAGACTTTGACCGGATCATGGACCTCTTCAGCCCCCGCTTGGGCTTGGATCAGGACATCGGAGGAGCTCTTCAGGACGGATCGGTGAACCTGGTATGGTGAAGACAAGGTAGGAAGATCTTCAGGGGCTTAGTGTTAGGTTTATTTAAGGGGGGTTTGGGTTAGATTAGGGGTATGTGGGTGGTGGGTTGTAATGTTGGGGGGGGGTATTGTATTTATTCTTTTACAGGCAAAAGAGCTGAAATTCTTGGGGCATGCCCCGCAAAGGGCCCTGTTCAGGGCTGGTAAGGTAAAAGAGCTTGTAACTTTTTTAATTTAGAATAGGGTAGGGAATTTTTTATTTTGGGGGGCTTTGTTATTTTATTAGGGGGCTTAGAGTAGGTGTAATTAGTTTAAAATTGTTGTAATATTTTTATTATGTTTGTAAATATTTTTTTATTTTCTGTAACTTAGATCTTTTTTATTTTTTGTACTTTAGCTAGTTTATTTAATTGTATTTATTTGTAGGAATTGTGTTTAATTAATTTATTGATAGTGTAGTGTTAGGTTAATTGTAGGTCGGCAGATTAGGGGTTAATAATTGAAGTTAGGTGTCGGCGATGTTAGGGAGGGCAGATTAGGGGTTAATACTATTTATGATAGGGTTAGTGAGGCGGATTAGGGGTTAATAACTTTATTATAGTAGCGCTCAGGTCCGCTCGGCAGATTAGGGGTTAATAAGTGTAGGCAGGTGTCGGCGACGTTGAGGGGGGCAGATTAGGGGTTAATAAATATAATATAGGGGTCGGCGGTGTTAGGGGTAGCAGATTAGGGGTACATAGGGATAACGTAGGTGGCGGCGATTTGCGGTCGGAAGATTAGGGGTTAATTATTTTAAGTAGCTTGCGGCGACGTTGTGGGGGGCAAGTTAGGGGTTAAGAAATATAATATAGGGGTCGGCGGGGTTAGGGGCAGCAGATTAGGGGTACATAAGTATAACGTAGGTGGCGGTCGGCAGATTAGGGGTTAAAAATTTTAATCGAGTGGCGGCGATGTGGGGGGAGCTCGGTTTAGGGGTACATAGGTAGTTTATGGGTGTTAGTGTACTTTAGGGTACAGTAGTTAAGAGCTTTATGAACCGGCGTTAGCCAGAAAGCTCTTAACTCCTGCTATTTTCAGGCGGCTGGAATCTTGTCGTTAGAGCTCTAACGCTCACTTGAGAAACGACTCTAAATACCAGCGTTAGAAAGATCCCATTGAAAAGATAGGATACGCAAATGGCGTAGGGGGATCTGCGGTATGGAAAAGTCGCGGCTGAAAAGTGAGCGTTAGACCCTTTAATCACTGACTCCAAATACCAGCGGGCGCCCAAAACCAGCGTTAGGAGCCTCTAACGCTGGTTTTGACGGCTACCGCCGAACTCCAAATCTAGGCCTAGATGTGTTCAATGACCAGCAACGTACCCTGTGTGTTACAGGTCTTTTAATAGGACTTGATTTGTTGATAGTGCGGTCTCACTGCCAGTGGCAATATTATGCTATTTCAGGAGGCCTGCAGGAGGGAGGTAATAGCATGGTTTTGCTGCTGGCAGCGAATCCCTAACTACTATGAGCCAACAGACACTTAACAGGGTACGTTTTGGTCATTTAGTGGTTAAAACTGTACACTGTCAGAAAAAAAAATGTACCTTTAGGGGTACAACAGCTTGTCACTGGGGCAGTACCCTCAAAGGTACACCTGCTGTACCCTTTAAAATTGGTACAAATTGGTACCCTTGCAGAAGGCAAATATGTACCCTTTGGTGACTAGATTGGACCTCAGTCCTATGGTACCATATTATACCCTTAAAAAATGGTGCAAATCTGGCCTTTTAAGGGTACTGCCCCAGTGACAAGCCCTTTGTACCTTATGATGGCAAATTTGTACTCAACATAGCATATTAAAAATACTGTTCCATTAAATTTATCACATAACATATTCCAAATATGCTTTCAATGTGTACTTTTTCAGGCAGTATTACAATAACCACACTGCAGCTTTAAAAAAATACCAAAGACTGCTACAGAACCAGCTGAAAAAGCAAGGCTAAACAACCAGTTCCAAAATGAACTACTCAATGTGTTTTATATCACTCTATACTAGACTCTAAAAACACCCCATTTAATTTAGGGTGACATGCCACATAAAACATAAATATATAGAATACATATAGAAAACAACATTATAATAAAATATAACTCTAACGAAAAGAAGGAGGATTCGAGGGAGGGATAAACGATAAAACTCACAACCATACATTGAATTGTCACTCTATGCAAAATATATGCAAATGAGTCTATTTCCCTAGTACACACTTTGGTGATGTACTTGCTACCAATAGATGGAGCTGTGTTACACATGTCAAGGAACTTTCAACCAACAGATGGCGCTATATGGCATGTCACACAATGTCCATGTATGTGACTGGGGAACGGTTACAATTTTATTTTATTTTTTTAAAACTGGTTCTTAAACAGCTCTTGTTTATTTTATAGAGTTTAAAACAATTTTTTTCTTTGTAATTGTAGTTAATACATTTGCTTTATGTTTAAGAGTTAACATCTTGATGCTCTAAATATAAACATTAAAATGTTAAGTGCTTGTTTGCCATTTAGAACCAGCAACACAGTATCATTGAATATATGGGTTATTAAAGGGACAGTCTAGTCAAAATTAAACTTTCATGAATCAGATAGGGCATGACAATTTAAACAACTTTCCAATTGACTTTTATCACTAAATTTGCTTTGTTCCCTTGGTGGTATTTTTGAAAAGCTAAACCTAGGTAGGCTCAAACTGATTTCTAAACCGTTGAAAACCACCTCTTAGCTCAGAGCATTTTTAAAGTTTTTCACAGTTAGACAGTACTAGTTCATGTGTGTCATATAGATAACATTATGCTCACTCCCATGTAGTTATTTAGGAGTCTGCACTGATTGGCTAAACTGCATGCCTGTCAAAAGCACTGAGATAAGGGGGCAGTCTGCAGAGGCTTAGATACAAGGTAATCACAGAGGTATAAAGTATATTAATATAACTGTTGGTTATGCAAAACTGGGGAATGGGTAATAAAGGGATTATCCATCTTTTTAAACAATAACAATTCTGGTGTATACTGTCTCTTTAAGTATTTTTTTTGCTTTGCCCACTTCTGGCATATTACCAACAACGATTGAACATAATTATTTTGCTGTACAACATGTATGTTGCATTCATTTTGGGTGACTGTCAGTTATGTGAATATGAATAATTGAGCTGTACAATTATATGGACTTGCAGGGTTTGGCAGCCTTGAACCACCCATCCCCCTCAACATTTTAGTCACACAAGTGATTGTACCTTTTTGGGGGGATTAAATGGTACAGACATGGACCCTTTGACAGTTGGAAACATATTTGTACCTTATTTATAAATGGTACATATTAGTTCCTTAAGGTGTAATTATGATCCATTGAGGGTACAACCACAGCAGTTGTACCCTAAGTGTTCACAAACAGACCCCAACCATACCCTTTTTTCTGACAGTGTACTGTGAAGCTTAGTTGTACAGCGTTACTCAGAATATCTCACTCCAATAGAAACACTATTAGTTGAGGTGTGGAGAAGGCTACTGGTTGAACCAAGCACTCATGAGTAGTATTTTCTGCACATTTCCTTCAGAACAAATGTTATAAACTAGCTGAATGGTACAGCACACACAATCAATCCAATCACACAATCAATAACACAAATATTTCTGTTTCATAACAGATTCAAAATATACCAGTAATGAAAATAATTAACCTGACGTAAAATGGCTTCTTTATTTGCCAGTTCATTTTCCAGCTTATCGTTCATATCATGGATGGATGTGGACTCCCTCTGTGCACTGAGGTAGCGTTTTTCAAGTGTAGTGATTCTTTCTTCCATATCGTCTTTTTGAGCCATTGCCTAAAATAAATAATAAAATATATACATTGTTCTTTTTTATTATATTTTACCCTATATTTTAGACTTTTTTGTATGATGTATATAATGTAATACTCTATTTGAAAAAGCTTATAAGATGATACATTTTAATTGAGAAATTACATTGGGCCCCATATATCATTGTCTGTGAAGGCAAGGTTCCCAACAAGGGAGCCTGTCGATCAATTATCTAGGCAAGTGGTCAGTGGGAGCTTTATCATTGAATCAGTGCTTGCCAGCCATACAAGAGCAGGGGCTGTCAATTACCCTGGTCAGAACAGTGTGGTAAATTAAGGCCATTAGAAGGGTTTGAATTTTTAAATCTTAATTTTGGTGCTAGTAGGAAGATATTTTGACAATTAATAGGATCGTAAGATTTTTAAACTTAAAAAAAAAAAAAAGATTATTTACAAATGAACATAATAATAATAATAATAATAATAAAATGAATTGAATTGCTGCTTTGATACATTTGTGTTTGCTCCTTTAATGTTTGATTCCTGATATAGTTAGTTAGAATTTAACATTTATTGAGATTCAATTTATTATAGAAGGGACTTTGATAATGTATTACATATGGTATAGCATAGTTTTGTCGGTAAAGACCCGCGTAGCTAACGCTGCTTTTTTCCCCCCCGCACCATTTAAACAACGCTGGTATTTAGAGTTTTCTGAAGGGCAGCGTTAGGCTCCAAAAAGGGAGCGTAGAGCATAATTTACCGCCACTGCAACTCTCAATACCAGCGTTGCTTACGGACACGGCCAGCTTAAAAAATGTGCTCGTGCACGATATCCCCATAGGAAACAATGGGGCAGTTTGAGCTGGAAAAAAACCTAACACCTGCAAAAAAGCAGCGTTCAGCTCCTAACGCAGCCCCATTGTTTCCTATGGGGAAACACTTCCTAAGTATGCACCTAACACCCTAACATGAACCCCGAGTCTAAACACCCCTAACCTGACATTTATTAACCCCTAATCTGCCGCCCCCGCTATCGCTGACCCCTGCAAATTATTATTAACCCCTAATCTTCCGCTCCGGACATCGCCGCAACCTACATTATCCCTATGTACCCCTAATCTGCTGCCCCTAACACCGCCGACCCCTATATTATATTTATTAACCCCTAATCTGCCCCCCCCAATGTCGCCGCTACCTACCTACACTTATTAACCCCTAATCTGCCGACCGGACCTCACCGCTACTATAATAAATGTATTAACCCCTAAAGCTAAGTCTAACCCTAACCCTAACACCCCCCTAAGTTAAATATAATTTTATTCTAACGAAATAAATGAAATATTATTAACTAAATTCCTATTTAAAACTAAATACTTACCTGTAAAATAAACCCTAATATAGCTACAATATAAATAATAATTATATTGTAGCTATTTTAGAATTTATATTTATTTTACAGGCAACTTTGTATTTATTTTAACTAGGTACAATAGCTATTAAATAGTTAATAACTATTTAATAGCTACCTAGTTAAAATAATTACAAAATTACCAGTAAAATAAATCCTAACCTAAGTTACAATTAAACCTAACACTACACTATAAATAAATTAATTAAATAAACTACCTACAATTACCTACAATTATATACAATTAAATCAACTAAACTAAATTACAAAAACAAACAAACACTAAATTACAAAAAATAAAAAAAGATTACATGAATTTTAAACTAATTACACCTACTCTAAGCCCCCTAAAAAAATAACAAAGCCCCCCAAAATAAAAAAATGTCCTACCCTATTCTAAATTAAAAATTAAACAGCTCTTTTACCTTACCAGCCCTTAAAAGGGCCTTTTGCGGGGCATGCCCCAAAGAAAACAGCTCTTTTGCATTTAAACATACATACAATACCCCCCCAACATTACAACCCACCACCCACATACCCACCACCCACATACCCCTAATCTAACCCAAACCCCCCTTAAAAAACCTAACACTCCGTCCAGAAGAGGGTCCGAAGTCTTCATCCTATCCGTCAAGAAGAGGTTCAGAAGAGGTTCCGAAGTCTTCATCCTATCCGAGCAGAAAAGGAGATCCGGACCGGCAAACATCTTCATCCAAGCGGCATCTTCTATCTTCATCCATCCGACGAGGAGCGGCTCCATCTTCAAGACCTCCGGCGCGGATCCATCCTCTTCTTCCGATCCATCCTCTTAGCATTCTATCAGCCAATCAGAATTAGGGTAGGAAAAATCTGATTGACTGATTGAATCAGCCAATCAGATTCAAGTTCAGCCGGATTGGCTGATCCAATCAGCCAATCAGATTGAGCTCGCATTCTATTGGCTGATCGGAACAGATAGAAGATGCCACTTGGATGAAGATGTTTGCCGGTCCGGATCTCCTCTTCTGCCCGGATAGGATGAAGACTTCGGAGCCTCTTCTGGACCTCTTCTTGGCGGATAGGATGAAGACTTCGGACCCTCTTCTGGACGGATCGGTGATACCCGGCGTGGTGAAGATAAGGTAGGAAGATCTTCAGGGGCTTAGTGTTAGGTTTTTTAAGGGGGGTTTGGGTGGGTTAGATTAGGGGTATGTGGGTTGTAATGTTGGGGGGGGGTATTGTATGTTTATTTAAATGCAAAAGAGCTGTTTTCTTTGGGGCATGCCCCGCAAAAGGCCCTTTTAAGGGCTGGTAAGGTAAAAGAGCTGTTTAATTTTTAATTAAGAATAGGGTAGGGCATTTTTTTATTTTGGGGGGCTTTGTTATTTTTTAAGGGGGCTTAGAGTAGGTATAATTAGTTTAAAATTCATGTAATCTTTTTTTATTTTTCGTAATTTAGTGTTTGTTTGTTTTTGTAATTTAGTGGGGGGGTTTTTTGTAATTTAGTTTAGTTGATTTAATTGTAGGTAATTATAGGTAGTTTAGTTAATTAATTTATTGATAGTGTAGTGTTAGGTTTAATTGTAACTTAGGTTAGGATTTAGTTTACAGGTAATTTTGTAATTATTTTAACTAGGTAGCTATTAAATAGTTATTAACTATTTAATAGCTATTGTACCTAGTTAAAATAAATACAAAGTTGCCTGTAAAATAAATATAAATGCTAAAATAGCTACAATATAATTATTAGTTATATTGTAGCTATATTAGGGTTTATTTTACAGGTAAGTATTTAGCTTTAAATAGGATTAATTTATTTAATAAGAGTTAATTTATTTCGTTAGATTTAAATTATATTTAACTTAGGGGGGTGTTAGTGTTAGGGTTAGACTTAGCTTTAGAGGTTAATACATTTATTATAGTAGCGGCGAGGTCCGGTCGGCAGATTAGGGGTTAATACTTGAAGATAGATGTCAGCGATGTTAGGGAGGGCAGATTAGGGGTTAATATTTATTATAGGGTTTTTGAGGCAGGAGTGAGGCGGTTTAGGTGTTAATACATTTATTATAGTAGCGGTGAGGTCCGGTCGGCAGATTAGGGGTTAATAAGTGTAGGTAGGTAGCGGCGATGTTGGGGGGGCAGATTAGGGGTTAATAAATATAATATAGGGGTCGGCGATGTTAGAGGCAGCAGATTAGGGGTTCATAGGGATAATGTAGGTGGCGGCGGTGTGCGGTTGGCAGATTAGGGGTTAAAAAAATTTAATAGAGTGGCGGCGATGTGGGGGGGGCCTCGGTTTAGGGGTACATAGGTAGTTTATGGGTGTTAGTGTACTTTAGAGCACAGTAGTTAGGAGCTTTATGAACCGGCGTTAGCCCATAAAGCTCTTAACTCCTGACTTTTTCCTGCGGCTGGAGTCTTGTCGTTAGAGTTCTAACACTCACTTCAGCCAAGACTCTAAATACCAGCGTTAGAAAGATCCCATTGAAAAGATAGGATACGCAATTGACGTAAGCGGATCTGCGGTATTGAAAAGTCGCGGCTGGAAAGTGAGCGTTAGACCCTTACCTTCAAGACTCTAAATACCAGCGGTAGCCCAAAACCAGCGTTAGGACCCCCTAACGCTGGTTTTGACGGCTAACGCAGAACTCTAAATCTAGGCGATAGATTTTTAGAGGATTTTTATCTGCAACAATTGTATCATAATTAATTGTATACAATTTTATAGTACTCAAACAAAATGCATTATGTAATAAGGTGAATAATTTATGCATCACACAAACACATGATTTCCCATTAAAGTAAAGCAATATATCAATAAAATATTCTATTGTTCAACTGTTTCTGCACAGATTGGGCCATTAAATATTGGTTCCCCATCTAGGTAGGTACATTTAAAGGGGAAGTAAATAGTCACCTAGGATTAAAAGGTCTATCATAACTCATTATGGCCCAAATTACAAGTGGATTGCTAATTAATGCTCCTGCTCTAGCATTAATTATGCTCGTATTATGAAAGTAAACTGTTTTTACTCGCGCGTTAACCCAGCCAGCGCAAAAAGCCAAAGTGCATTCACGTATGTCCCAATAGAAGTCAATAGTAAAAACCTAATATCCAACTTGCGAGCAAACCTGATTGAATATTCTCATGTGCCCGATGAAACTATGAATATTTCCAATGTTCATCAAATAGCTGAATATGTTAATGAGAGCTCTAAAGACATGGTAATCATTCTAGCGTAAATCGCGATTGCACTCAAGTGATCGACTTTACTTTGAACTTGTAATACCAGCGGTAAGCCAGACAAGAGCAAACACCCGCGATAGACACTTTATCGCTCGCGTCTAACTATTAACGCGCCACTCATAATCTTGCCCTGAGATGGTTAGCACATTGTTACTGTTTTTTCTGAGAGGTGATGAAGCTTATTATGCAAACGTTTGCACTTTACAGGTATTTTCTAATCCAATAATCTGTTCATAAAAATATTCATTTGAGCCAACCTCCCCAGCTGTGAAACAAGGGAATACCTTGTTCTACCATCCCACCAAAACCACAAGACGTATTTTACATTGTCAATGCTGAAAGTTTGATTATTACTGTTTAAATACATTTTCATACCTACAGTATTAGCGAAT
The DNA here is from genome assembly GCF_027579735.1 of Bombina bombina. Lineage (NCBI taxonomy): Eukaryota > Metazoa > Chordata > Amphibia > Anura > Bombinatoridae > Bombina > Bombina bombina. Next base: position 314,290,770 of record NC_069504.1, on the reverse strand, counting down.
ACATTTTAAATCGACATTCTAATGAATTATGTTTGCATACATTAAAGAGGAAAAAGAATTGCAATAAAATCAGAGATTCATTCACTTTACAATTTGGATTCCTACTTTATTTGCAAATACTATAGGAAGGCAAACTAATTTAAATGGGTACAAACACTTGCAGAAATTAATTGCAAAATATAAAGGGCCAGATTACAAGTGGAGCACTATTTAATGCTCCCGCTCGAGCATTAATTGCGATAGAAGTAACCTATTTGCACACGTCGGGTTGCGCTCGTATTATAAATTGAAAGTAAACTGCTTTTGTTCTCGCGCTAACCAAATAAGCACAAAAAGCCACATGCTCATTCATGTATTTTCCCCAAGGAAAGCAAATGGAGAAAAAAAAGTGGAAAAAAAACCCTACTCGCACACAACCCCATCGTATATTCTCATTTGCGCTAACCCGACATGAAAATATGAATATTTCAATTTCCAATGTTCTTCACATAGAAAAATATATTCTATATATTCAAAAATACATATTTGTACATATAGAAATGTACAAATATGTGTGCAAAGAGATTTGCAAAACAAAAAAAGAAAGACTGCAGGTTACTGGATTGTGTAATAACTCCACCCACTGTAGGTAAAGGTCAGACAAATAAAGAATAAGTAAATATAAGGATCAAAATCATCCAAACATGCTCATTTGTACTAAATAACTTTATTGGTGAAAAATATTTAAAAGTCCGACTGGACTCATACACATGCACACACACACATACAATTAAAACTAGCTGGAACTCAGGTAATATGATTGGTATATCAAATAGCGTGTTACCCCGGGGTTATTGAACCTCTATTTTTTAATTTGCTGACTCAGCCATAGCACTCTTGATATAAGCATAATATCTATAGACAGTTAAAAGTAATCAGGTCTCCGCTATAGAAGAGACCTTTTGGTAGCTTAGTCCTTATTTACTACTAAACTTTGTTGGTTGTCTGTAATGGGATATTTCTAAGCATTTCTGTGGTAATTTTCCTGCCGATAGTAGGGGTCAGATTTCAAAACTCATAAACTTACGTTATCAAAGCGGGTTAACTGCACAGTATTCAAACTAGCTGATAAAGCACTACTATGCGATGTGCTAAAAATTGCGGCAACGCTTGTTAGTTTGTAGCAAATAATATCGGTTTATGCTAATTTACTCTAATATACTCACCCCGAACAGCAGGTCACACACAGCAACTGCCATACTGGTGATTCAATAAGAGGCACTCACCATATTTTGTCTTTGAAATCAAGGCTTTTACCTTATATCTATGGGGCCGATATACTGACCACTTTACTATTACTAGCAACAGTATTGGAAATAATAATTATAGTGCAACTCTCACTTAGTTTGGGATTAAAACACGTAGATATTTAAGGACGTGCAGGGATAGCTAATTAATGCACTAATACCCAGCACATCAAATTATATAGTGTTTTTGCCTATCTTACTTGGTGCAGACTTGCCTTTAAGGAGGACTAACTAATTCAGCAGTTATTTTTTCTTGCTGTCTATAACCTATCATATACTAACAGGGATCAATATTATAACACTATAAACAGTTAAGATCCCTTGTTAGTTATTATAATTTGAACTTGAGAGTGCTATTTGATATACCAATCATATTACCTGAGTGCCAGCTAGTTTTAATTGTATGTGTGTGTGTGCATGTGTATGAGTCCAGTCGGACTTTTAAATATTTTTCACCAATAAAGTTATTAAGTACAAATGAGCATGTTTGGATGATTTTGATCCTTATATTTACTTATTCTTTATTTGTCTGACCTTTACCTACAGTGGGTGGAGTTATTACACAATCCAGTAACCTGCAGTCTTTCTTTTTTTGTGTTGCAAATCTCTTTGCACACATATTTGTACATTTCTATGTATATTATTGCATAAGGTTCTGGGATTCTGGGACTACAAGTATTATAAAAAGTGATTTAGTCCTTGAATTTAAGAATTATAACCCACTTCCTTTCCCTCTCCATCCTCAGTTAAACGATATTTGTACATATATCTGATGTTTTTTTGGTACAATATATATTTATACATATATATATATAGGTATATATATATATTTATATATATATATATATATAAAAATATATATATATATATATATATATATATATATATATATATATATATATATATATATATATATATATGTGTGTGTGTGTGTGTGTGTGTGTATGTATATGTGTGTGCATGTGAATATCTATTTACAAATACTTGGAACATATTCCCTTTTATGCAGAACATTGGAGTGTAAAATATTTACAGTAAATACGTAGTCAAAACCTTTATTTAATATGAATACTGTATAAATGTTTTTTAATGTTTTCATTTACTTAACTGCAAAGGGCTCCAATACATACAGTATGTATTTATTAATTTATATGTGTATATATGTCTGTAAATACAAATACATACGTATATATATATATATATATATATATATATATATATATATATATATAAAACAAAGGAACAAAGTGAAGCACTCACTGGACTTCGGATATCTGTGTAAAATAATTTTATTTGTGACGTTTCGGGACCTCAAACGTCCCTTCTTCTGACAATCCAAAAGTGCAAATGAACAAACTTATAAAGGCCTGTAGGCCCCTCCCTTACTCAGGTCACCAATTCCTCAAGTCACAGCTGATCTGTATACCGGGCGTGCATGTAGGTAGCGTCTTTCTATGTAACCTAACAGCGGGGGTCATAAGTCCTTCTTGGGCAGGTGATGTTAGCTATATTAGCCACTATAAGGGACTAATGCATGTAGGAGTGATATGTATAGTTGCTATAGCGATAGATAGGAAGTACGAGGAACTTCCGGATGGTTTTCTTTGATTGTGTACTTTGGTTGCTAAGACTACACAAGATGGAGGTCCGGTTGTGAATCAGCCAATAGTAATACTTGGAATGTGGATTGTTCCATTTATATATAGCCCACGGGTTCCTACTGACTGGGGGAGCGCGATTAAAGTGGGATCACGTATCACTTTTTTGATATAGATGCACTTTATTTTATAAACACATATGTTAGTTTGTTTTTATATGACGAGTTTAATAGAATTGTAGTTGATTCACAATTGGGTTACCTATATGGTATAGCCCCCTGTTGTTTGCACACAGTCTCCAGGGATTGGTTACCTGAGTAAGGGAGGGGTCTACAGGCCTTTATAAGTTTATTCATTTGCACTTTTGGATTGTCAGAAGAAGAGACGTTTGAGGTCCCGAAACGTCCCGAATAAAATTATTTTACACAGCTATCCGAAGTCCAGTGAGTGCTTCACTTTGTTCCTTTGTTATATACTCCTTAAGAGCACCCTGGCAGTTGTAGGACGGTGGTGAGAGTGCATATACCCTTTGAACTTTTGCATATATATATATATATATATATATATATATATATAAATACACATACATCTCCAAAGATTGATAGTTGTGTATATGTATATATCTCAATGTTAAAGCCCTTTACCTGCTTTTTTTTTATCATCACCTGAGACCTCATATCTTTAAGCTCGAAAAACTTTTTTGTGCAATATTATTTTTTTTATCATTTTTATTAGATAGTGTTATAATGAGTGTAACTATACTTTGTAATGTATTTTTGATGTGTTTTGTGAAACTTTTTAGTTAACCAGAGCTCTGAGGACGTGGTAATCATTCTAACATAAATCACGATTGCACTCAAGCGATAAAGTTTTCTTTCACCTCGTAATACGAGCGATAAGCCCGACAAGAGCAAACACCTGTGATAATCCCTTTATTGCTCGTGTGCAAACTTTTTCAGTCCACTCATATTCTGGCCCAATGTACAAAATAAAAATAAACAAAAACTCATGTATCTTAATAAATTACAACCAATAATTCTTACCTTCTACTTCTGAAAAATAGTGAATGTCCCAGAGCTTGCGATTTTTCAGTGGGATTTTGTACTTTTATGCATATATCACATGACCTCAAAGACCTGACCATTCTTAATACTCAAAATGGAATTTATTACCGCAATAAAGATATATCTGTTTAATTGGACGTCAAGGCAAACAAATGAAAATAAAAAATACCTCCCGAATATCTCTTTGATATTTAACATTCATTTCTTCAGTTTTTGTGAGCTCTTTTCTTGCATTTTCTGCTTCTTGTTCAACTTCTCCAACTCGACTTGACAGTGCTGATAACCTGTCTTTCATTTGAGCCATTTCATAATTTTGCTTCTCAAGTAATTCCTGCAGTTCAACCATCTGACTAGTATCATCAGTTGAATCTATCGAGCCATTTGACAGTCTCTGTAAAGAAAATTGAGTGAATGTTATATTGCATCTGCAATGAGTAAACCTTATAATAAACAATACATTTTAAAATACAAATGTATTAAGATGATGTTTGTGAAATTTATTTTTCAATAGTCTGAAGCTATTTTTGGCAAACCTATGTATGCAAATTTATAATTTCTCATTCTAATGTAATTAAAAAATTCAAATTAACTTATTATCAAAGCCGGAGAGAAAAAAAACAAACCCACAGTGGTATTATCAGGTATTGAAAGAATGCATAATAATTCACATGCATACTGTACATATACACATTTTGTGATTGGTTGGTGGCTTTCACGTAATGCAGGGGGAAGAAGAAATTCAACTAACTTTTAAGTTTGGCAGAAAAAAAAACCTACTACCTATTTAAAATTCCGACTAAGGCATTATATTTTAATATGCATCGGTTGATTATTCAATTGTACTGTAAATAAAGGTCTGTTAAGCACAACCAAACCACAGTTCCACCTTTCCTCAGCTTGATAACTTGATAAAAATGTAGGCACATACAAATCAATTTCCTGGAAAGGGAACAGAAACGCTTCAGTAAACAAGGCTGCTGTTGGTGAGAGGAGCTAGAACACAGTTGGGTTAAAGGGGTAGTGAGATTCTCTTGTAATGTACAGTAACACTTTCTACATTACACTAAATGAAAGTCTATCAGCTTACATTTCTGTGTGGCTTGCTCTGGGGTTATTTAAAAAATAGGACTATTGCTCCTTAAGTGGGTGAGATTCTGTGACAGAGGAGTCATCTCAGGCCCAAAGGCAACCATTCAACCCTTCTTTGGTTTTAATTTGCTTGCATAAACCATGGTGTATAGATTATATACATATAAATATAGTGTGTGTATGTGTGTGTGTGTGTGTGTGTGTGTGTATAAAACAATATTATTTGTGAGGGTGTGGAAGTCTTGGTGAGTTCCCACACTTTTTTTTTGTAGGGCTTGACCCCTGTAAATATATACAGTATAAACTGTAAACTTTTCACTTTATTTTGTTTCTTGAAGATGCAGCAATGCAACCACTTAAAGGGACATAGACTTTACACAAAAGTGGGCATTGCTTGACTGACTTTTCATATGTTCCTACACCAATAAATGTTAAAATATTTTATAAAGTTGAATATTTCCCTATTCAGGTACTAAAAAACTGTGCAAGAAAATTCCAATGTGTACAAGGCACTGGTATATTTCAGGTAGGCAAAAAGTCCTTTTCGGACCGGTGCTAAAGTAATATGAGATGAGAATAATTAAATGCAAAAAAGAGAAAGAAAAACGTACTTTTCATAAAGCACTCTTGCCTCAAAACCTTTGAATAAAAAATGAATGGCTACATATAAGACATAACCATCCATACTGTTAGAGATCAACACAGAAACAGTGGATATTAATGTCTAGAAAATGTATTTCTGCACAAAGAGTAAGAAGAAATAAACCCCCAAACATGTATAGGTACTAGTGAACGTCAAACAATATACAAATGCAAACAAAAGTGAACATAAATCTAAAAGTCCCCTGAAAAAAGGTATTACAAGAAAATATTATATTATAAGGTATTGTAGGGAAACAAACACTTCCTTCCATAAAAGTTACCACACTGAATATATGTAGATCCTTGATCATTCAATGTAAGTCTTTAAGACAACATATGTTGCTATATCATAGTAGGCCAATATATTTTCGTCAAATGCACAAGGAATGCTGAAAGTTTTAATCCAATACGTCAGTGTAAAAGTCCAGCATATAACAAAGATACCATGCTGCAGAGGCAATTGTGCTAGGAGTATAGGAGGTCTAGATGTTTAAACCATGCTCAACAGCCATAAGCAGAGGGAATCAGCTGACAGGTAAAGCTCTGCTACTTACGCTGAAATGCGAGCAGTAAAAAACCATCAGACAAAACAGCCGAGGAGCCGGAGGGATTCCGGGAACGCTGACACCTGACCACATCAAACCCTAAGTGACTTTAACGGATATACTGTAAAAAACTGTACACCTGATAACAGGACATTTATCGAGATCATCTTGTCTCACTCAGTTGTGACAGGCCATCTAGAGAGGGGGATTATGTCAGGAGAATTGTCAGGGAAAATTCAACATTTTGATATTGCATATTAATCACGTTTCTGTGCTTTATTATATAGGCAAAACATTTATCATATGTGTTCACTTATATATTCAGGTACACTTACACATATATTATTATTATTATTATTATTATTAATAATAATAATAATAATAATCAGCATTAATATGTAGCTATTAACTAGTGTTGCTTGTCAGTATATAATTGCTTATAGTGAAGTTTTATGCTTTAACAAAATAATTCATATTTAGTTATTATGATATTCAAGGCTATTCAACATAGCTGCATAATTCCTATTGTTATATTATTTTTATAAATATCCACAATTATCCCCATGTTTTTCATACATGGTTCAAGTAGGTCTCTTAGTCTATAAATATTAGTGGGGTTGGACCTTGATAAACGGTCAAACTAGAAATACTGACTTGTTTTTCAGAACATATTTACAAAATACATATTTTTCTATTGTATCTTAGTGACGAGTGCCATCTTCCGAGGGAAAAATATTCTGACTGCTAAATCTTAGATCATTAACAAAAATGTTAATTAATCTGTAATTAGTGTTAGCCAATCATTTACGTGAACCTAACCTTATCATTTGGGGTGGAGTTAAGAGTTTTCCATAAAATACACACTCACCCACAAATGGGGCACAAGGGGACACAAGCAGTCAGTACAAGAGGCCACACTGAGCATGCATGATGACCACACCCTTTCCAGAGGAGATGGGAGGCTAAGCTGACCAGACAGAGAAGTCAGAATAATGGTGAGTGAAATATATATATTTTCATATATTCAAAGTTTTATTAGTGAATCAGGTGAGTTAATCAATTCTAGTTTGCCCTTTATAGCCACAAATATTTTTGTAAGGAAATTCCTGTTAACCTGGTCTTTGTAGACAATAACACTGGGTCAATCAGGAATCTGGTAATAATATAATTTTCTTATGTTTTTTACCATGATTATTAGCTTACCTGATTCTTGCCGGCTATGCTGAGAATTTAAATAAGGAACATTTATGTTTCTCTTTTATACATGCAAGCTACTGCAAATAAAATCATTTAGTGATTATTTTTATTAGTTTTAACATGATAATTAGTAAATCATTGTAATGATGTATGCTTATTGATTTGTTTTATTCAAATATTGCTTATTGTTTCTAATTATGCTTTTAATAAACTATCGGCTAGATTTTGAGTTTTGCGTTATGAGGGGTACGGTGCTAACTTGCACGTTATTGTCACCGCTAACTTACCTAAAGCGCTGGTATTACAGGTTTTTATAAACACGGCGTTAAAAGACAAGAAGTGAGCGTAGAGCAAACTTGTGCTCCATACCGCACACCAATACCAGCGCTGCTTAAGTCAGCGGTGAGCTGGTTGTACGTGATCGTGTACGATTTCCCCATAGACACCAATGGGGAGAGCCGGCTGAAAAAAAGCAGAGTAAAGCTCCGTAACGCAGGCCCATTGATTCCTATGGGGAAACAAAATGTATGTTTACACCTAACACCCTAACATGAACCCCGAGTCTAAACACCCCTAATCTTACACTTATTAACCCCTAATCTGCCATCCCCAACATCGCCGACACCTACATTATACTTATTATCCCCTAATCTGCCACTTGGGACATCGCCACCACTATAATAAACATATTAACCCCTAAACCGCCGCACTCCCGCATCACAAACACTAGTTAAATATTATTAACCCCTAATCTGCCGCCTCTAACATCGCCGCCTACTTACATTTATTAACCCCTAATCTGCCGCCACCAACGTCGCCGCCACTATACTAAATTTATTAAACCCTAAACCTAAGTCTAACCCTAACACCCCCTAACTTAAATATAATTAAAATAAATCTAAAGAAAACCTACTATTAATAACTAAATAATTCCTAAAAATTAAATTATTAACCCCTAATCTGCCACTCCGGACATTGCCACCACTAGAATACACATATTAACCCCTAAACCACCGCACTCCCGCCTCGCAAACACTAGTTAAATAATTTGAACCCCTAATCTGCCACACCAAACATCGCCACCACCTACCTACATTTATTAACCCCTAATCTGCCACCCCCAACGTCGCCGCCACTATACTAAAGTTATTAACCCCTAGACCTAAGTCTAACCCCAACACCCCCTAACTTAAATATTATTAAAATAAATCTAAAGAAAACCTACTATTAATAACTAAATAATTCCTATTTAAAACTAAATACTTACCTGTAAAATAAACACTAAGCTAGCTACAATATAACTAATAGTTACATTGTATCTAGCTTAGGGTTTATTTTTATTTTACAGGCAAGTTTGTATTTATTTTAACTAAGTAGAATAGTTACTAGTTATTAACAATTTACTAACTACCTAGCTAAAATATATACAAATTTACCTGTAAAATAAAACCTAACCTGTCTTACACTAACACCTAACCTTACACTACCAATTAAATAAATTACCTAAATTAAATACAATTACCTAAATTAAATACAATTACCTAAATTACAAAAAAACAAACACTAAATTACACAAAATAAAAAACAAATTACAAGATATTTAAAATAATTAAACCTAATCTAATAGCCCTATCAAAATAAAAAAGCCCCCCCAAAATAAAAAAAAACCCTAGCCTAAACTAAACTACCAATAGCCCTTAAAAGGGCCTTTTGCGGGGCATTGCCCCAAATAAATCAGCTCTTTTACCTGTAAAAAAATACAAACAACCCCCCAACAGTAAAACCCACCACCCACACAACCAATCACCCAAATAAAACCCTAACTTAAAAAACCTAAGCTCCCCATTGCCCTGAAAAGGGCATTTGTATGGGCATTGTCCTTAAAAGGGCATTTAGCTCTATTGCTGCCCAAACCCTAATCTAAAACTAAAACCCACCCAATAAACCCTTAAGAAAACTTAACACTAACTCCCAAATATCCACTTACAGTTTTGAAGACCGGACATCCATCGTCAAAGAAGCCGGGAGAAGTCTTCATCCAAGCCGGGAGAAGTGGACCTCCAGATGGGCAGAAGTCTTCATCCAGATGGCATCTTCTATCTTCATCCATCCGGCACGGAGCGGGTCCATCTTCAAGACATCAGGCGTGGAGCATCCTCTTCTTACGACGACTCCCGACGAATGAAGGTTCTTTTAAGTGACGTCATCCAAGATGGCGTCCCTTAGATTCTAATTGGCTGATAGAATTCTATTAGACAATCGGAATTAAGGTTGAAAAAATCCTACTGGCTGATGCAATCAACCAATAGGATTGAGCTTGCATTCGATTGGCTGATTGGAAAAACCAATAGAATGCAAGCTCAATCATATTGGCTGATTGGATCAGCCAATAGGATTGAAGTTCAATCCAATTGGCTGATTGCATCAGCCAATAAGATTTTTTCAACCTTAATTCCGATTGGCTGATAGAATTCTATCAGCCAATCGGAATCTAAGGGACGCCATCTTGGATGACGTCACTTAAAGGAACCTTCATTCATCTGGGGGAGTCTTAAAAAGAGGATGCTCCGTGCCGGATGTCTTGAAGATGGACCCGCTCCGCGCCGGATGGATGAAGATAGAAGATGCCGTCTGGATGAAGACTTCTGCCCGTCTGGAGGACCACTTCTCCCGGCATGGATGAAGACTTCTTGCTGCTTTGTTGAGGACTTCTTGCCGCTTCATTGAGGACTTCTCCTGGCTTCATTGACGATGGATGTCCGGGTCTTCAAAACTGTAAGTGGATCTTCGGGGGTTAGGGTTAGGTTTTTTTTAAGGGTTTATTGGGTGGGTTTTAGTTTTAGATTAGGGTTTGGGCAGCAATAGAGCTAAATACCCTTTTAAGGGCAATGCCCATCCAAATGCCCTTTTCAGGACAATGGGGAGCTTAGGTTTTTTTTAGTTAGGGTTTTATTTGGGGGGTTGGTTGTGTGGGTGGTGGGTTTTACTGTTGGGGGGGCGTTTGTATTTTTTTACAGGTAAAATAGCTGATTTCTTTGGGGCAATGCCCCACAAAAGGCCCTTTTAAGGGCTATTGGTAGTTTAGTTTAGGCTAGGGTTTTTTTTAATTTGGGGGGGCTTTTTTATTTTGATAGGCTATTAGATAAGGTGTAATTAGTTTAAATATCTTGCAATTTGTTTTTATTTTGTGTAATTTAGTGTTTGTTTTTTTGTAATCTAGGTAATTGTATTCAATTTAGGTTATTTATTTAATTGTAGTGTAAGGTTAGGTGTTTGTGTAAAACAGGTTAGGTTTTATTTTACAAGTAAATTTGTATTTATTTTAGCTAGGTAGTTATTAAATAGTTAATAACTATTTAGTATCTATTCTACCTAGTTAAAATAAATACAAACTTGCCTGTAAAATAAAAATAAACCCTAAGATAGATACAATGTAACTATTAGTTTTATTGTAGCTAGCTTAGGGTTTATTTTACAGGTAAGTATTTAGTTTTAAATAGGAATTATTTAGTTATTAATAGTAGGTTTTCTTTAGATTTATTTTAATTATATTTAAGTTAGGGGTTAATAGCTTTAGTATAGTGGCGGCGACGTTGGGGGCGGCAGATTAGGGTTTAATAAATGTAGGTAGGTGGCGTCGATGTTAGGGGTGGCAGTGCGGCGGTTTAGGGGTTAATATGTTTATTCTAGTGGTGGCAATGTCCAGAGCGGCAGATTAGGGGTTAATAATTTTATTTTAGGGTTTGCGATTGAAAAAAGACTTTACTAAAATTGCATAAGTTAATTTGCGGTATGGCCAAAAAAGTGTGCGAGACAGCTGTACCTACAAGACTCGTAATAGCAGTGGTAGTGGAAAAGCAGCGTTATCAGCCTTAACGCTGCTTTTTAACTCATACCGCAAAACTCGTAATCTAGCCGTATGTTTGTTTATTGATCTGGTCTCAGTTTATTTAACAGACAAATCAGATATAAAAGGATTCAGGTTTTATATATATATTATCATTTGCAAATGATATAATTCACAGTCAGCTAGAGTAAGAGTTTTGAGCGATATAGGGAAAGTAAAGAACGCAACAATAGTTGCGTTATTTAACCCCCTATAGTGCTGCCATTACAAGTTACGGCTTGTGCGTGCGTTATGGTTGCGTTGAGCTCCATACCACAAACAAGCAGCTTGTGCACGCTTTCCCCATAGACATCAATAGGGAGAGCCGGCATAAAAAAAGTCTAACACCTGCGATTCTGGAAACAAAAGCTCTGTACCACAGCCCCATTGATGTCTATGGGAAAAAAGAAAAGACAGTTTAAACTTAACACCCTAACATAAATACCAAGTCTAAACACCTAATCTGCTGCCCCCAACATCGCCATCGCCTGCCTACAGTTATCAACCTCTAATCTGCCGCTCCCGATATAGCCGCCACCTAAATAAAAATATTAACCCCTAATCTGCCGCTCCCGATATAGCCGCTACTATACTACATTTATTAACCCCTATTCCGCTGCACCGCAACATCGCCACAACTATATTAAAGTTATTAACCCCTATTCCGCTGCTTCCGATACAGCCGCCACCTAAATAAAGCTATTAACCCCTAAACCTCTGGCCTCCCACATCACTACCACTAAATAAACCTATTAACCCCTAAACCGCCAGCCCCCACATCGCAACAACCTAAATTAAACTATTAACCCCTAACCCTAACCCTAACATAACCCTAAAGCTAACATAACCCTAACCCCCCCTAACTTTAAAATAATTAAACTAGATCTAAATTAAATTTACAATTATTAACTAAATAATACCTAGTTAAAACTAAATACATACTTACCTGTGAAATAAAACCTAAGCTAGCTACAACATAACTAATAGTTATATTGTAGCCAACTTAGGTTTTACCTGTGAAATAAAACCTAAGCTAGCTACAACATAACTAATAGTTATATTGTAGCTAGCTTAGGTTTTATTTTTATTAACCAGGTAAGTTTGTATTTATTTTAACTAGGTAGACTAGTTAGTAAATAGTTATTAACTATTTACTAACTACATAGTTAAAATACATACAAACTTACCTGTGAAATAAAACCTAACCTGCCTTACACTAAAACCTAACATTACAAAAAAAAATAATTAAAAAAATAAAGATTATTCTTATTCTAATACTATTTAAAAAAATAAACCACCCCAAAATAAAAAGCCTAATCTAGAATAAACTACCAAGGGCCCTTAAAAGGGAATTTTGGGGCCACTTAAAAGGGCCTTTTGTAGGGCATCTCTTTTGCTCCAAAAAAAATACAAACACCCCTTAACACTATACAAACCCCCACCCCCAAAACTACCAAGGGCCCTTAAAAGGGCCTTTTGGGGGGCCTTTAAAAGGCCCTTTTGTAGGGTAATGCCCTGAGATAAACAGCTCTTTTGCTACAAAAAGCACCCCCTAAAAATATACATTACACAAAATAAAAAAACAAAATTATCAAAAATAAAAAAGAATAACACCTAATCTAATAGCCCTATCAAACTAAAAAATCCCACCCAAAAAAAACCTAGCCTACAATAAACAACCAATGGCCCTTAAAGGGCCCCAAAGATATCAGCTCTTTTACCTTTAAAAAACCCCACAAAGATCCCCCAACAGTAAAACCCACCACCCAACCAACCCCCCAAAATAAAAAAACCTAATTCTAAAAAAACCTAAGCTACCGATTGCCCTGAAAAGGGCATTTGTATGGACACATTTATCTTTTTTTACATAAACTAAAAAATAAAACCAACTCAAACCCTTAAAATAGCCTAATCCCCTGACGAACCACTTACAGTTTTTGAAGTCCCGCTTGAACGATCTTCATCCCACAGTTGAAGTCCTGATCCAGACGGCCTCTTCAATCTTCTTCCCAGCGGCGAAGTCCTGATCCAAGCCGTGAGAAGTCTTCATCCAGACGGCCTCTTCAATCTTCATCCAGGCAGCATTTTCTATCTTGATCCCAGAGGTGCGGAGCGGGTCCATCCTGAAGAAATCTGTCGTGGAGCATCCTCTTCATACGGTCGCCGCCATACATTGAATCTTCAATGCAAGGGATGTGATCCAAGATGGCGTCCCTTGCATTCCTATATTGGCTGAAAAATTGGAATCAGCCAATAGGAATTAGAGCTGCTAAAATCCTATTGGCTGTTCAAATCAGTCAATAGGATTTAAGCAGCTCTAATTCTATTGGATGATGAAAGTTTTAGGGGTAAATAGTTTAATTTAGTTTATTTTGATGTGGGGGGCTTTCTGTTTAGGGGTAATAGTTTAGTATATCTTGTTGTGGGGGGCTTGCAGTTTAGGGGTTAATAGGTTTATTATAGTGGCGGCGGTGTAGGGCTTGACTTTAGTATAGGGGGGTCGATGTGGGCGGACGGCAGATTAGGAGTTAATATTTAAATAGTGTTTGTGATGCGGGAGGGCGGCGGTTTAGGGGTTTGTACGTTTATTATAGTGGTGACTATGTCAGGGAGCGGCGGAATAGGGGTTAATAAATGTAATATAGTGTTTGCGATGATGGACGGCCTCGGTTTAGGGGAAAATAGGTAGTTTATGGGTGTTCGTGTACTTTTAACACTTAAGTTATGAGTTTTATGTTACAGCTTTGTAGCGTAAAACTCATAACTACTGACTTTAGATGGCATTACAGATCTTGCTGTTTTAGGCTGTAACGCTCGCTTTTTAGCAAGAGCGCAAAACTCGGAATACCAGCACTATGGGAATCCCATTAAAAAAAACATAATTTTTACGAGTGCGGTACTGACGTTGCATTACAGGCTAAAAGGCTTGTGGTACACCTCTACCGGCAAGACTTGTAATGGCTGCGTTAGGGAAAATGATGCTCTTTGACTCATAACACAAAACTTGTAATCTAGGTGAGTGTTATTAAATTGCACACATTGCCCCTGCAAAGTTGGTAATATATTGAGTTACATTAACAGAATGATATAGAGGTCCCATAATATTTATTGTGTCTAAACACATAATACACTTTGCCAGTACACTACTGAAATAATAAAATAATAATAACATTCACAACACACACATACATTCAATATTTAAGTATTGTTTAATATAAATATTTTAAACGACCCTCAACTATACTTTGTTATTGAACGGATGTTATGTTGGATAATTAATGCTTTTAATAAGATATATTAAATTTGCATATAAATGAACCCCAAGCTATTGGTGAAGGGATATTAAGTCCAGCCAGATCATGTGATAAATTCTTGGGTGTAGAAGTTGCTTTCTGGGTTTTAGAAATTGGACTTTGAACAAACAGAAAGGATCTTTAGCCCAAACCTGTACATGAGAAGAGAATCCATTAGCCCTTCCAGTTGTGCAACTACTGCTGTTGATTGTATCAGCAGCAGTTTCCACTCATGTACCAGCAATTCTCTGTAGCTCCTGAGCAGTACTCCATGGGGTAGATTTAACTCCTTGTTTCCGCATGAGCCTTCAAGCTTTCCGGAAACAGCAGTTATGAAGCAGCTGTCTAAAGACCCCTTCTCCATAACTTGTCCGCTGCCTCTGAGGCTGTGGTCTTCAATCCGCCCGATCCTATACAGCAATGTCTGTTGGACATGATACGCTACAGCTTATCATGTCGGACACACATTGGTAAATCTACCCCCAAGTGTTGAACCAATTTCTGGCGTTTAAACACATAGCTGGGTTGCTAGTGTTAAAATTACATAAGCATGTCATTTTTCCACTATAATGGCCCTTTAATTTTTGTAATCTAAGATTTATACGTACATTTGAGTCATTTACAAATAGATCATTAGGGAAGAAGATATCTGTAAGGCTATTTATCCAATAATGAAAATTGTGTATATGTTATGGGTAAACTCAGATATAGGGTAAGCCTAGGATTACCCGGGTAAAACAGACATTACCCAAGCGGCTGGCTAAAGCCCGATGTATGACCATAAATCCCCTCAGAGTCATCGATTCACTGCATAATACATATATACAATGCACTACTATCTTTTTTGCCTCTGCCTGGGGGTTCAACGGTGGCAAAGCCCCCCCCCCCCCCCCTTGTTAACCTGATTCCCCAAGGTGTATTTATGTTGTCTTTTGGTGCACATTAATTTTTAGCCCTAACCCTTTACTTTAGGTTGCACTAACCCGACAAGCACAAATTTACATTGCGCTCTGTGGTACACGTTTATTTGCCAACTTGTAATACGTTCTCAAGTTAGCATGGTTGCGATATTGCAATATCGCATTCATGCTAACATTATTCTAGTCCTCAGTTTATTTAACTTGTGTTACAGGGCCATTTTTCCTGTAGCTAATAATTTAAATCAGACAACAATTGCTTACATTATGCAATACATTTCAGGTGACTTGCCTCTTAAAGTGATAAGAACATTTAACTACATATTAGATCAAGTAAAAACTTTCCTTGATCCAATATCATATTTTTTACCTTTTGTCTGTGAAAGAAAAGGAGTGAAGATTAAGAATTTGTTATGAATTATTAACTGTAGTTATTTTGATTATCTCAAATCTCTATATTTAAAAGGCACATTAAAAGTAAAGATTATTTCAGTTTTTAAATGATTAGAGAATCAATATTTGAATTTAAATTTTGTTATTTCTATATTTTTTTCTTTAAATGGAATTGTACAAACCAATTAACATTTCCCTGAAACAATAAATATCCTACTTACTTGGGTTAACCCACTACAGGTAGTGCAACCACTGCAGCGGAAGCAACCTTTTTTCCATTTATGTTTACCACATAAAGAGTGGATCTAGTACATTTAGGCAACCCCTTTAATATATTTTTCTTTACAGGTTAGAGTGTAGACAAACACTAGATACGTATTTTATGAATTAGCATAAGGGGTTGGTACGATCTATTTAAGTGACAGTGTGCTTAGGTAAAGGCAGAAATACTAATATGTAACACAGCACTTATTTTAGTTACTTTGTTATAGGAGAATTGCTGCACTTATGTATGTTTTCGTTAAGATTTTTACTTTGCACTTTTATTTTGTAGTTTGTCCCCGTTGGCTCTCCCTAGTTCCGGGCGCCCATGCGCAGTTGCGCTACACGTAAGCTGGGAGTCTGATGGCGGTGTCTCACGGTGGGGGTAAGTAGGTATTTAAGGTGATGTTCTATTGATGCCTGTAAGTGGTCTGAGGATGGGGGAGACCCCGAAAACGTTTACTAATAAACGGCTTATTTAAACGGAGAGTGCCTTCTTTGATGTGCGGATATATATATACACTGCTCAAAAAAATAAAGGGAACACTAAAATAACACATCCTAGATCTGAATGAATAAAATATTCTATTAAATACTTTGTTCTTTACATAGTTGAATGTGCTGACAACAAAATCACACAAAAATTAAAAAATGGAAATTAAAATTTTCAACCCATGGAGGTCTGTATTTGGAGTCACACTCAAAATTAAAGTGGGAAAACACACTACAGGCAGATCCACCTTTGATGTAATGTCCTTAAAACAAGTCAAAATGAGGCTCAGTAGTGTGTGTGGCCTCCACGTGCCTGTATGACCTCCCTACAACGCCTGTGCATGCTCCTGATGAGGTGGCGGATGGTCTCCTGAGAGATCTCCTCCCAGACCTGGACTAAAGCATCCACCAACTCCTGGACAGTCTGTGGTGCAAAGTGAAGTTGGTGGATGGAGCGAGACATGATGTCCCAGATGTGCTCAATTGGATTCAGGTCTGGGGAACGGGAGGGCCAGTCCATAGCATCAATGCCTTCATCTTGCAGGAACTGCTGACACACTCCAGCCACATGAGGTCTAGCATTGTCTTGCATTAGGAGGAACCCAGGGCCAACCACACCAGCATATGGTCTCACAAGGGGTCTGAGGATCTTATCTTGATACCTAATGGCAGTCAGGCTACCTCTGGCGAGCACATGGAGGGCTGTTCGGCCCCTCAAAGAAATGCCACCCCACACCATTACTGACCCACTGCCAAACTGGCCATGCTGGAGGATGTTGCAGGCAGCAGAACGTTCTCCACGGCGTCTCCAGACTGTCACGTCTGTCAAATGTGCTCAGTGTGCCCCTGCTTTCATCTGTGAAGAGCACAGGGCGCCAGTGGCAAATTTGCCAATCTTGGTGTTCTCTGGCAAATGTCAAACGTCCTGCACGGTGTTGGACTGTAAGCACAACCCCCACCTGTTGACGTTGGGTCCTCATACCACCCTCATGGAGTCTGTTTCTGACCGTTTGAGCAGACACATGCACATTTGTGGCCTGCTGGAGGTCATTTTGCAGGGCTCTGGCAGTGCTCCTCCTGTTCCTCCTTGCAAAAAGGCAGAGGTAGCGGTCCTGCTGCTGGGTTGTTGCCCTCCTACGGCCTCCTCCACGTCTCCTGATGTACTGGCCTGTCTCCTGGTAGCGCCTCCATGCTCTGGACACTACGCTGACAGACACAGCAATCCTTCTTGCCACAGCTCGCACTGATGTGCCATCCTGGATGAGCTGCACTACCTGAGCCACTTGTGTGGGTTGTAGACTCCGTCTCATGCTACCACTAGAGTGCAAGCACCACCAGCATTCAAAAGTGACCATAACATCAGCCAGAAAGCATAGGAACTGAGAAGTGGTCTGTAGTCACCACCTGCAGAACCACTCCTTTATTGGGGGTGTCTTGCTAATTGCCTATAATTTCCACCTGTTGTCTATCCCATTTGCACAACAGCATGTGAAATTGATGGTCACTCAGTGTTGCTTCCTAAGTGGACAGTTTGATTTCACAGAAGTGTGATTGACTTGGAGATACATTGTGTTGTTTAAGTGTTCCCTTTATTTTTTTGAGCAGTGTATATATATATATATATATATATATATATATATATACTGTAACAAAGTCCAAGCACTCACAGGATTTTAAGATGGAGCACATTCATGCTTTTTTTTAAGGCAAGTGTTGCATATTTTGGATTTGGAGGCATTTGCTAACCCTCTTATGGCTTTGCGAAAGTTCTTGATAAGTTTTTAAAGTCTGTGGCTAAACAGTCTATGTCTTTCCCTATTCATGAGTCTTTTGGAGAATTGGTCTCTAAGGAACGGAACAAATTGGGTACTCCCTTTGTTATTTCATCTAATTCAATCCCATATGTGGTAAATCATTCCTAAAGTGGATAAAAATATTTTGCCTTAAGAGTTCCCCTGTGCCGCTATAAGCCATATGTGCCTTATAGTTTTATTTTTCCTCTTCTGACAAGATGCTTAAAAGATTCCATTACAGGCCTCCTAGCAGGAGGTTTCTTTTGACTCAAATCACACAGAATCACAAAATCCCATGAAGGTGAGAGCCTTAGTACATCTGGAAGGCATTGAATTATTGCCCCAGTTTCTGTAATAGAACAGGGAAAGCAATTCTACTCCAACCTCTTTCTGGTTTTCAAAAAAGAGGGAACTTCCTTTCCCCTATCATTTTGCATCTCAAAATTCTGAACAGGTTTCTAAGGGTTCCTACCTTTCAAATTGAAATAATTTACACTAGCATTACTTTAGTGCAAGAGGGCCAGTTCATATTGACAACTGACTGGAAGGATGGCTATCTTCACATTCCAATTAATCCAGATTCTGTGAGTTCTCCATTTTGCATTTCTGGATAAATACTATCAGTTTGTTTCTACCCATAACCATAGCTACTTGGGTATTTACCAAAGTATTAATCTCTCTGATAATGGTGGTTTTGGTCTCAAGGAATTGTGGCAGGGCCCTACTTGGATTATATCCTATTACAGGCATGCTTCTTGGGAAAGGAAGTGAAGCACACTGAAGCCTTGTCGTTATTACTATGCATCCAGTGGGGTTACATCAATTTTCCAAAAAGCTTTCTGGTCTCTCAGACTCAAGTATCTTTCCTGGGATTCATCACAGATATGGTGTTTAGGTTCTCTCTTACAATAGAGCATAGACTTAAACTGAGGCACAATCTTGGAGCAGCTGGCAATATTTTATTGAGGTGCTTTAGCTGGGCCTGGGCAATATTGCGCAGGGCACGCACCCCCCCATTCCCATGCTGATATGCACAGGCCTTCTCCATCGCTCCAGACAGTTCAGCCACCAATGCTCACATTCCTATGGTTACACAGAACAGCCACCACCAGGAACATGACAGGAGTTGAAGGAAGGACAAGCATGATGACTTACTTTAAATATTACCGCAGGGTACAAAGCTGGGCTGTTATATTCTGTTACTGCAGGGTACATAGCTTGGTTATGGTTAATCTATAATAGAATATTACAGCAGGAAGGCACAGAACTCCCTTACATAACAATAGAACATTTTTTTTACTCTGACAATCATTTGCATTATAAAAAACTATTACTGCAGGTTGGTTATTGGACTGACTTCTTCTATAATAAAACATTATTTCCGGCACATCACTTACTCTATATCAGAATATTACATCTAGTACAAAGCTTGCTTGTTCTCTTATATAATATTACTGCACTGCACATAGCTTATTATGCTATAATATGGCAGGTAACTTGCTATGGAACTTGCTTTCAATATTTCTACACGCACAAGAGGGAATCTCATGAGGCAAGGCTTTTAGCAGCTCTGGAATTGATTGCACAATCTTTGCATCGGCTGGTCCACTCTGACACTTTTATAGGGGAATACACAGGAAACTGTTCCTAAAAGAGCATGGGCTACCCTCCCCTTCCCCTCACAAGGGCTGACTGCACCTGCAGTGCTATTTTCCCCTGACTCTGACACTTCATGACCTGGGACTTTGCTGCTGTTGTGATAGAGAACACTTGAGATCAGGTATGTAATTTGCTGAGAACTCTGTATAAGGAGCTACTTGCAATGGTTTTGGTGCCAGGACCTCAGGTGTACTCTTGTATTTCATTAAAGGGACAGTCTAGTCAAAAATAAACTTTCATTATTCAGATAGTGCATGTCAATTTAAAAAACTTTTCAATTTTGCTTTATTCTCTTTATTCTCTTGGTATTCTTAGTAGAAAACTAAACCTATGAGGCTCATATGCTAATTTCATAGCCCTTAAAGACAGCCTCTTATCTGAATGCATTTTTATTTTTTTTTCGCAACTAGAGGGCATTAGTTCATGTGTGCCATATAGATAACATTGTGCTCAAGCTCGTGGAGTTACCTAGGAGTCAGCACTGATTGGCTAAAATGCAAGTCTGTTAAAAGAACTGAAATAAGGGGTCAGTCTGCAGAGGCTTAGATACAAGGTAAACACAGAGGGGAATGGTAAAAAAAAAGTGATTATATATCTTTTTAAACAATAAAAATGTGGGTGTAGACTGTCCCTTTAATCTGCTAGTGTTGTGTTGTATTACATGTCTGTTTATAACTGTGGGCTTTGTATATTCACTAAGTAGTGCTATTGTTGATATAGGGCAGTCTTTGTGAAATTCCTAATAAAATAAAATAGCACAATATACATTTAGAACAAATTAAGTTGTTTTTAGGTCCTTTAATGGTCCTATTAAAAAAAATTCTACCCCCCCCCCCCCATTTCTTGCACTAAAATAATGTATGTTGACTCATTAAACCATTAAAAACTAAAACTTAGACCTTGGATTTTCAGGATTTCTTAAAACTTTTCTCATAAGATCTGATATGTATTTGTGTTAACAAGCAATCCCCCACCTAAAAAGAAATGTGTAGTTTTCTACCTGAGAATAACTTACCCAGTGTTGGTGGATGAATTATTTTGATTTATTTCCCAATTGTGTATGTATAACATTTTAAAAGCTGTATGAGCTTAAAAAGTGTGTGACAGGGACATGAAAGACACATTTTTTCTTCCATAACTTAGGTCCTGATGATCGAAAGTATTAGCGACGTAGCGATATATTCAAAAGGGATCCGATGTGATGTTGAAAATGCCAACAAAATATTCAAAAGTGCCGACATTACTCTTTAAAGGCAGCATTGCAGAGGGGCATTTTACTATATATCGCAATGGGTGGCAATGCTGGCAAAATATTCCAAGCAGCATCGGCACCAACATTGGCAATGTAAAGTAAAGGATCCCTTTTAAATATATCACACACAACCTAACAACTATAGCTATTTAGGCCTAAACTGACATAACCCACCACTGCAAACTAACCCTGCACTAACTAACCCACCACAATTATCTTCCTAACCTATTAACCCCTAAACCGCCAATAGCCCACCCCAATTATCTTCCTAACCTATTAACCCCTATACTAAACCCCCGTTTAAAAAAAACACCCCCCAAAAAAACCTGAACTAACACTAACAGTTACTATAACAAAAGCCCTTAGAACAACTTTTTAAAAGGCATTGCCCTAAAGCAGTGTTTCTCAAATCCAGTCCTTAGGACCCTTAACAGGCCAGAGTTTCATTATATCTTATCTTGAGCACAGGTGAAATAATCATCTGAAGGGTGAGAGCAGGTGATCAGCTGATTATTTCACATGTGCTCTAGTTAAGATATAATGAATATGTGGGCTGTTAAGGATCCTGAGGACTGGAGTTAAGAAACACTGCCCTAAAGTGCCACAACTCTTTTTCAAAATAAATACTACAACCTCATTCTACAATGAAAGTAACCCCCCCCCCCCAAAAAAAAAAATGGTAATCTAAAAAAAACTTATCTAAAAAAAAATCCTGAAAAGGGCATTTGGTAGGGCATTGCTCTGAAGTCAAACAGCTCTTTTAGGAAAAAAACAAAAACAAAAGTAAAAGAAATCCATATGCTAATAAAAAGATTGCCCTGAAAAGGGAATTGCCCTAAAGTGAAACAGCTATTTTAGGGGAAAAAAACTAAAAGGAAAAAAAAAACTAATATCTTAAAAAAAGAGCCCACCCCCAAATAAATCCTAAAGCTTAACCCCAAGGTTTGTACTCATCAACTTGACTCCGGGGGTGTCCTCTTCTTTCTTCATGCTGGCGGTCCTCTTCCTCTTCATTCCAGTGGTCCACTTTTTCCATCTTCTATCCAATCCTTTTCTTCTCATCTTCTTTTCATCTTCCAGAAGCCCACTTTGTGCGATCACCTCCACACAATGAAGCTTGAATGCAAGGTTCCTCCATATATAGGTGTCCCCTTGCATTTCTTTTGGCTGAATTTTTAAATTCTTAGTCCTATCAACCTATAGAGTAAAAGCTTTTTCTATTGGTCAATACTAGTAAAGAGATTAACCTGGGTGAGGCAAAGTTTGGATGTAGAGTCCGTTATCTCCACTCGTTGCAATGATTTGTCAGGTGGAAGTTGCTTCTTTTAACTGGGGGTATAAACTCCCTAACATCTACAGTGATTCCCTCCAAACTCCCTAATCAAGTGTTCCACAAAACACCATTCCTCTTACTCCGGAAGTGCTGACGTCATCTGTACACATGCATGTGATCTCCTGGCGGGTCTTAGTAAGGGAAATTACTGTTGTCTAGGACAGGTGGTATAAGTATAACAGTGGAGCAAACGCATCCGGCAGTATTCCCTGACTGCTGCAGTATATATGGTAAAAGAAAAAAAAAAGGTAATGAAATTAAAATAAATGTCTGTTTATTGTAAATTCAAGCATCAGAGCTCATACAGAGAACATGTGCTTCCTCAGATATCAGGGAGTTAATCCCTTAATAAATGTATATTCAGATCAGCAACTCAGAGTTGGCAGTGACTTGCATCGTGTAAATCGAGTAATACAAGGCACTGACAGCTCTGCTTTAAATGATGGTGCATTGAGCATATTTAGATATGCTTTAATGCACATGCACAATAAAAACTTACACTTAAAACAGTTATAGCTTTTATTAGAATAGCAAGTATATCACAAACATGCATATTTCAAAAAGTGATATTCATTGATGAGCATTTGAATTTTGACTGGAATGTACCTTTAAATTTTACTACATGCAATGCTTGTTTTCTTCTCAAGTTAGCCATTTTTTAAAGGCCTAGAATGTGTGGATCATTGTAAAGAAATGCTTAACCCCTTTCCGTCAGAGATTTGCAGATATATGAATTGGTTAAACTCTTTAATTGTAATTAAAAAATAAATAAAAAGGTTATGAGTAGTTTCTTGTTTTGAGACTTAGATGTACTTCGATGAAAAATAAAACAGAAACGATAAATTATTGTTCAGAAAAAGTTGACTTAGGTGTAAGCAGAAGGTTAGTGAATAATGAAACAAACCATGGTATCATCTAAAAGTCTAGTACTTTTTAACTATTGTACATTATTTATTGTTTATGCATAATGGGTAGATATTATTCTGCTACTTCATACACTTTTCAAAGAGGTTATATGTTTATTTTCTCCACCTCAATAAACAACGCTTTACACAGTAATGCCAATCAAACTTTGAAACACAATGTTTCTGCACCAACAACTCAGGGAGTTAAATCTTAAAAAAAAATCATAAGTGTAAAGACTAGATGATTAATATGTATTTGGTTCATGAAATGGATAATTGGATAGAAGTGTAAAAAGGAATCTGTGAACAATCTCACTTATTAATATAGCAGAGATTCCTTATGGAGAAGAAAATTATAATGCACAAATTAAAATTTACCAAATATGAAAGACCCAGTGTTTTTCTATAGAATGTTTGATGTTGGAAAAAAAAAGTTAATGTTCTCTGATCTTTATTGAATTATATTAAAACTTGATTCACACATTTGCAGGGAATTTCAGACATAAAATAAAAACTGTAGTTATCTTCATTAAGTGGAGAAGTCCAAATATTTATTTTATGATTCAGAGAGAGCCTACAATATTAAAAATGTTTACTTAAGTTATAAAATATTGTTTGTTCTCATGGTGTTCTTTGTTGATGAGATACACAAATAGGTAGCGTGCACGTATCTGGAACACTACATGGCAGGAAAAAGCGTTGCCATCTTGTGATCTTGTAAACATATGGGGTGCGATTACATATGTGACATACGTTTCAGTGCAACTGCTGAAACCCAACACGCCCGTAAGTTCACCTCGTACATCGGGTGAATCACATAACCCACGCCGCCAGATGATATACTGCCATAAGTCTAACGAGGTTCAAAAATATGAGCAACTACACACATTTTAGGCATCACCGTTTTTTTACGCCAGTATATTATATTGCACGCGTAACTAAAAAAATCAAAAAAATCTCAACCGGACAATAAAAAATTAAACCGACACATCAAAATGCCATTCAAAACCCCAAACCCCCACCCTTTCCAAAAATAAAAAAAAAACTAACAAAAAAAAAATCTACCCATTGCCCCGAAAAGCCATAATATAAAAATAAACCCACCCCAAAAAAAAAACAATAATTTTAATTAATTTTAATTAATTAATGCTGAATGTTTGGCAAATGTTTTACATTCTTTAAAACAAAAACTCTTCTCTAATAATAATAATGCTTTTTGAGTACCGGTGGAGTAGAATTGCATAATCAGCAAATGAATGATAAAAAGACAATGCAAAAGCACTTAGTCCGAATTTCAAATAAGCAGTAGATTTTGTTTTTGACAAACTTCAAAGTTAGCTCAAGTTCCCTCCCCCCTGCATTATGTGACAGCCATCAACCAATCACAAAATGCATGCAAGTATATCCTTATTGCACATGCTCAATAGGAGCTAGTGCCTAAAAATGTGCATATAAAAAGATTGTGCACATTTTGATAATGGAAGCAATTTGTAAAGTGGTTTATAATTGCATTCTCTAACTGAATCCTTAAAGTTCCTTTAAAACAGCTGGATATCTATAAATGCAAGACCTGAGACACTTTATGATAATCACTAAACTAAAGTGAGGGAGCCATGCAGCTGTGAAGTAAACATTAACTTGAGCAGAACTTCATGAAAAAGATAACATAAAAAAGCTTTTGCTATTTTACCCCCAACAAAAATGATGTATTATGCATCTGTCCTCGCTCTTTGCCATACATTTATTGTCCAGTAAGTTTTTATTTTATTTCTTCTGTTTTGTCACACAATCATATCTACAGATCAGTTTGACCTTTAAGATCACACTCCTTTTTGTCCCTTATGATTTGTGCTGTCTCTCAGACCTTCCAAATGTCCCTATCTGATAGAGACAGTCCCGCATTCTGACCTCTGTCACAATGTCTCAGAGACAGTATGTCCCTATTTGCAGAATTTCCCTTACGACTGCCCATAGACAGCCCAGATACACAGGTAAAAAACCCAGACACGCCAGCAAACAACCCAGACACGCCCACGACCAATCAGACAAGTCCATTACCCTGACCACTGTCCATCCATGAACGCACCCACACTCTACACTATCCCACCCACAAAATGGTTCTCCTCAACTTCCTAAGTCCCTAACTCTTAGCTACAAATGTTGAGAGGTATGCTATCATAAAAGATTTACCTGTTAGTGCTATCATAAAGCTTCTTCCTGAAAAAACTATACATATCCAATAATTATGAAGTCATGAAAGTATGGATTATTACAACCCCCTAAAATATTGTAGGAATAGATGTGATTATCTGAAATAACATTAGTTTGTCTTCACTATACACTAAACATGTTCATCAACAATAAAATATAATTTGCGTACTTAGGCGTGTAGCATATTTAAAACTCAAGTCTGTGTTCTAATGAGATTAATTTACTACTTTAAGACAAAAAGGTTACCTTATCATGAATCTTCTGCCCTTGTTCCATTCCTTCCATGGGTTCTGGTTCTTCCCCAGATACCATTTTTCTTTGTATATGAGCATTCTGTTCTCTTAAAGCAACAATCTATAAGAGACAACATAACTGCATGTGAAAAACTGGAATAGCAGTAATTAAAATGAAAAATAGCAGTGTATTCCACTATGTAGAGTTTTTTTTTTTTAATAAACTAACATTTCTCAAAGTTAAAATTATTACTCAATAAAAGTATCACTACATACACCAGTACTCTTAATTTTGCAAAAGCATTTTAGAAACCTGTTTATGTTTACATCAATAATGCATAAAATGACCAACATACAACCTCATATATTGCAGCTGACAGAACATTATCACCTGTAGTTTACACAAAGAGTAAATATTTTTTATCTTGATTTCACTCACACGTTAACCAAAACAGAAGGCAAAGAGGTCATACATTTTTAAATTATTAAATTCCATTTCACAACTGTATCGATCCAGCACAACTGTATCGATAAAAAATGCACAAGAGATTTTATGTCAAAAGATATGAATATTTTAATAAATACACCAAACATACAATCACATTCATACAGGTGATCCCGCTATATGGAGAGTAAAAAATACTGGCCAAAATCATCTGGTGCACCAGGGGATAATAGTGTTCAGTCCATTTAAAAAATGCTGATATTTGTAATCCAACAGGTACAAAGTTAGTATGGTAATATGACACCCAGTGCTGCAAGACCAGTCAATCCAGACTTTAACCCCAAGTGTCACTGAATAAGATAATTGCGTTAGAGCATAGCATAGGAGGAGCTAATAAAACACGCGTCTTTGTTCACAGGTATCTTTTGCCAGGAGGTAATACATTATACAAAGATGCAGATCACATATTATACCTGTATTTGTTCACACGGTTGCTCCTCCTAGCTGCATCGCTCCCATAACGTCAAACCTTCAGGGGTAAGTTGGGGTAGGCAGGGGATCCGCTGTAAAAAGGGCTGCTAAGCACGATGAGTCCAAACACTCGTTTCGCTCCTTCAGTCAGTGCAGCGTGGAGCTTCTTCCAGGTGCTGACGTCACCTTGATTACCATCCTCTTTTATTGGATGACGGCTTCAAACATTCTTTTCCCATTTGTTAAAGTCTGTGTCAATCACAGCTAGCCACTGCGCCGCTGTTACATTGTTTTCAAATGGTTACTTTTAGTTACAGTTATATGAAGGGCTCTTCATGTAACCAAGGTGAAACATTTCATAGCAGAGATTAATTGTATAGGTACAATTATAAAAAACACACACTCATACATACATCCACAACAATTCACATATACAAAAAAATCTAAAATGTGATTTTATTTTTATTATTTTAATTCACACAATTGAGCAATATTTTCCGAAAAAAGTAATACTAAATATATACAAATATGTGTGTTTAATTAATTTAACAACTAATATGTGCAATTTAGCTCATCATAGAGATTTATTTTTCATTTTATGGCAGATAATAATTATTTGGAGATCCCACTTTATATATATATATATATATATATATATATATATATATATATATATATATATATACAAATACAAAATTTGTTTTTTTAGCACACCTTACAAAAAAGTTTAAATCAACATCTGGGAGTGCTGCCAATATGACCCAGTAATTACACAAACAAAGAGGTATCAGCGCACATCCATTTTCAAAAGCACAACATATTTTTTACTGCTGCAAAAAATTGCCTGCATATACATCAAGAGACAACTATCTTTTTTTAAATAATATTGGGAACTTCGTCACACAATATGGCCATATTTTGCTTAGCCAGTCACCGCTTACAAGGTGCCCCAATTCGACTGGCCCTACTCTAAATCCTTTTGCCACAGAGGGCTGAAACATTCCTGCTTTTACTCTTCATAATAGAATGAGACTCCCTGGCTTTTTATTCACAACTCTTTAACACTGTAATGAGCACACCTGAACTTGGGTGGGGTGCTTAAACCAATGGGAGATGGTCAGTCTCCCTGGTAATTTTAAATACAAATACAAAATTTGTTTTTTTAGCACACCTTACAAAAAGTTTAAATCAACATCTGGGAGTGCTGCCAATATGACCCAGTAATTACACAAACAAAGAGGTATCAGCGCACATCCATTTTCAAAAGCACAACATATTTTTTACTGCTGCAAAAAATTGCCTGCATATACATCAAGAGACAACTATCTTTTTTTAAATAATATTGGGAACTTCGTCACACAATATGGCCATATTTTGCTTAGCCAGTCACCGCTTACAAGGTGCCCCAATTCGACTGGTCCTACTCTAAATCCTTTTGCCACAGAGGGCTGAAACATTCCTGCTTTTACTCTTCATAATAGAATGAGACTCCCTGGCTTTTTATTCACAACTCTTTAACACTGTAATGAGCACACCTGAACTTGGGTGGGGTGCTTAAACCAATGGGAGATGGTCAGTCTCCCTGGTAATTTTAAATACAAATACAAAATTTGTTTTTTTAGCACACCTTACAAAAAGTTTAAATCAACATCTGGGAGTGCTGCCAATATGACCCAGTAATTACACAAACAAAGAGGTATCAGCGCACATCCATTTTCAAAAGCACAACATATTTTTTACTGCTGCAAAAAATTGCCTGCATATACATCAAGAGACAACTATCTTTTTTTAAATAATATTGGAAACTTAGTCACACAATATGGCCATATTTTGCTTAGCCAGTCACCGCTTACAAGGTGCCCCAATTCGACTGGTCCTACTCTAAATCCTTTTGCCACAGAGGGCTGAAACATTCCTGCTTTTACTCTTCATAATAGAATGAGACTCCCTGGCTTTTTATTTAGAGTAGGACCAGTCGAATTGGGGCACCTTGTAAGCGGTGACTGGCTAAGCAAAATATGGCCATATTGTGTGACTAAGATCCCAATATTATTTAAAAAAAGATAGTTGTCTCTTGATGTATATGCAGGCAATTTTTTGCAGCAGTAAAAAATATGTTGTGCTTTTGAAAATGGATGTGCGCTGATACCTCTTTGTTTGTATATACTGTATATATATATATATATATATATATATATATATATATATATAAAAGGGTAGATGTGCAGACAGAGTTGGGTACGGGGAATTAGCCTAAAAAGCAAGCACATTCCAATTTTTCATTCAAACCATTGGGAGATAATGTGTTCAATTTATACATCCATCTTGTTTCTTTTTGCAATAGAATTCTATCGATATCACCTTGACGCATACTCAATTTGACAGATTCTATTCCAATAAAACAAAGGTCATCTGTTTTATATTTGTGAAATTGAGCAAAATGTCTCGCTACTGGGCTATCAATATTGAAGTCCTTTATATTGTCTCTATGTTCTGTAATACAGGAGCATAGTTCTCTAAAAGTTTTACCCACATAAAAATATTTACAAGAACAATAGAGAAGATATATGACTCCTTTGGTAGAGCAATTGATGAACAAATTAATTTTATATGTAATCCCTGTATTTGTGCTAAAGGTCTTAGTTTTCTGCATGAATTGACAGCAGACACAATGATTACAAGGGGAGCTACCAACTATCTTTTGAGCGTTACGTTCTAACCAATTACATGTAGGAACCTTATTGAATTCGCTCTTAACAATTAGATCTTTCAGATTACTAGGTCTCCTTGCTGTCATTAAAGTATAGTCTCCCACATATTGGTGCAATGTGGAATCATTGGTCAGCAAGTGCCAGTTGTTATTTAAAATATTTTTAACCTTACTCCAGTGGGCATTATACTTAGTAATGAATCTGATTTTAGTGTCTTCCACATTCTCACTTTTGTTTTTCCTCCGATACAAAAGGTCCTTTCTTTGATGCTGAGATGCTCTATAAAGTGCTCTTTTTACGCATCTTTTAGAGTAGGCTACATGTGCCCCAACCTATGCCTGTTTACATCTTGGTGGATGGGAAGATCAAATTGTTTTTGGCGAACATTCGGATATAGTTGAGGCACATGTAGCCCTCTGGATCAGATATGTGGATGATATCCTCCTGTTATGGGATGGCAGTGAGGAGGATTTGCTTAAATTTGTTTCCCTCCTGAATGACAATAATTTAAATATTTTTTGACATGTAGCTATGACTTCAGTTCAATTAATTTTTTGGATTTAAAAATTAGCAAGAACGAAGGGAAAAAAAACGACTGCAACTAACAGCCTGCTCTTAGGAACGAGTCACCACCATGAAAATCTTAAGAAGGGTATTCCTTACGGGCAATTTCTGCAGTTACGCAGAATTTGTTCCAGAGATCAAACTTTTAAACAACAGGCAAAAGACATGGTGACTCGTTTCTATGAGAGAGGCTACTCTAAAAGATGCATAAAAAGAGCACTTTATAGAGCATCTCAGCATCAAAGAAAGGACCTTTTGAATCAGAGGAAAAACAAAAGTGAGAATGTGGAAGACACTAAAATCAGATTCATTACTAAGTATAATGCCCACTGGAGTAAGGTTAAAAATATTTTAAATAACAACTGGCACTTGCTGACCAATGATTCCACATTGCACCAATATGTGGGAGACTATCCTTTAATGACAGCAAGGAGACCAAGTAATCTGAAAGATCTAATTGTTAAGAGCGAATTCAATAAGGTTCCTACATGTAATTGGTTAGAACGTAACGCTCAAAAGATAGTTGGTAGCTCCCCTTGTAATCATTGTGTCTGCTGTCAATTCATGCAGAAAACTAAGATCTTTAGCACAAATACAAGGATTACATATAAAATTAATTCGTTCATCAATTGCTCTACCAAAGGAGTCATATATCTTCTCTATTGATCTTGTAAATATTTTTATGTGGGTAAAACTTTTAGAGAACTACGCTCCCGTATTACAGAACATAGAGACAATATAAAGGACTTCAATATTGATAGCCCAGTAGCGAGACATTTTGCTCAATTTCACAAATCTAAAACAGATGACCTTCGTTTTATTGGAATAGAATCTGTCAATTTGAGTATGCGTGGAGGTGATATCGATAGAATTCTATTGCAAAAAGAAACAAGATGGATGTATAAATTGAACACATTATCTCCCAATGGTTTGAATGAAAAATTGGAATTTGCTTGCTTTTTAGGCTAATTCCCCGTACCCAACTCTGTCTGCACATCTACCCTTTTATATATATATATATATATATATATATATATATATATATATATATATATATATATATATATATAAAGTGGGATCTCCAAATAATTATTATCTGCCATAAAATGAAACATAAATCTCTATGATGAGCTAAATTGCACATATTAGTTGTTAAATTAATTAAACACACATATTTGTATATATTTAGTATTACTTTTTTTCGGAAAATATTGCTCAATTGTGTGAATTAAAATAATAAAAATAAAATCACATTTTAGATTTTTTTGTATATGTGAATTGTTGTGGATGTATGTATGAGTGTGTGTTTTTTATAATTGTACCTATACAATTAATCTCTGCTATGAAATGTTTCACCTTGGTTACATGAAGAGCCCTGCATATAACTGTAACTAAAAGTAACCATTTGAAAACAATGTAACAGCGGCGCAGTAGCTAGCTGTGATTGACACAAACTTTAACAAATGGGAAAAGAATGTTTGAAGCCGTCATCCAATAAAAGAGGATGGTAATCAAGGTGACGTCAGCACCTGGAAGAAGCTCCACACTGCACTGACTGAAGGAGCGAAACGAGCGTTTGGACTCGTCGTGCTTAGCAGCCCTTTTTACAGCGGATCCCCTGCCTACCCTGACTTACCTCTAAAGGTTTGACGTTATGGGAGCGATGCAGCTAGGAGGAGCAACCGCGTGAACAAATACAGGTATAATATGTGATCTGCATCTTTGTATAAAGTATTACCTCCTGGCAAAAGATACCTGTGAACAAAGACGCGTGTTTTATTAGCTCCTCCTATGCTATGCTCTAACGCAATTATCTTATTCAGTGACACTTGGGGTTAAAGTCTAGATTGACTGGTCTTGCAGCACTGGGTGTCATATAACCGTACTAACTTTGTACCTGTTGGATTACAAATATCAGCATTTTTTAAATGGACTGAACACTATTATCCCCTGGTGCACCAGATGATTTTGGCCAGTATTTTTTACTCTCCATATAGCGGGATCACCTGTATGAATGTGATTGTATGTTTGGTGTATTTATTAAAATATTCATATCTTTTGACATAAAATCTCTTGTGCATTTTTTATCGATACAGTTGTGCTGGATTTACCTAGACTTTTGGGAATTCCTTATTGTGGAGTTCCCACTCTCTTTTTTATGTTGTTTCACATGTACTCTTTCTAGGAAGCACCTGTTCTTAAGTGACTTAATTTATTAATGTGCAACTCCTTTCCCGTTTTTCTTATTAATGCAGTTGCCTGTTACCTAATTTATAAGACATTTTAACAAAAGTTATGGAGGCCTATGTATCAAAGGTCTTGCGGACCTGATCTGACAGTGCGGATCAGGGCCGCAAGACCTCACTGAATGCGGAGAGCAATACGCTCTCCGTATTCAGCATTGCACCAGCAGCTCACAAGAGCTGCTGCTGCAACGCCGCCCCATGCAGACTCGCAGCCAATCATCCGCCAGCAGGGAGGTGTCAATCAACCCGATCGTACTCGATCGGGTTGAATTGTGGTGATTCCTGTCCGCCTGCTCAGAGCAGGCAGAGTTATGGAGCAGCAGTCTTTAGGCAGCTGCTTCATAACTGCTGTTTCTGGCGAGTCTGAAGACTCGCCAGAAACACGGCCCGCAAGCTCCATTCGGAGCTTGATAAATGGGCCTCATAGAAACTTGTTTTGAAAAGAACTCTTCGTTGGTCTGACCTCACAATTAGGGCAATCTAGACCTAATAACTACCTAATCCCATATGTAATCCTGTTTCACTAACCTTAAGACATAATAATACATAAATAAAAAGATGATAATACATAAATAAAAAGATAATAATACATAAATAAAAAGATGATAATACATAAATAAAAAGATAATAATACATAAATAAAAAGATGATAATACATAAATAAAAAGATGATAATACATAAATAAAAAGATGATAATACATAAATAAAAAGATAATAATACATAAATAAAAAGATGATAATACATAAATAAAAAGATAATAATACATAAATAAAAAGATAATAATACATAAATAAAAAGATGATAATACATAAATAAAAAGATAATAATACATAAATAAAAAGATAATAATACATAAATAAAAAGATAATAATACATAAATAAAAAGATGATAATACATAAATAAAAAGATGATAATACATAAATAAAAAGATAATAATACATAAATAAAAAGATGATAATACATAAATAAAAAGATGATAATACATAAATAAAAAGATAATAATACATAAATAAAAAGATGATAATACATAAATAAAAAGATGATAATACATAAATAAAAAGATAATAATACATAAATAAAAAGATGATAATACATAAATAAAAAGATAATAATACATAAATAAAAAGATGATAATACATAAATAAAAAGATAATAATACATAAATAAAAAGATGATAATACATAAATAAAAAGATAATAATACATAAATAAAAAGATGATAATATTTCAGCCTAGCACTCATCACAGAGGTAAGGAAAAGGTAATTAAGGGAACCGCATAGAGTGTGTAGAATTTGAAATGAAGTTTTAATGGCGTGATTTCAATTTGGAATTTTAATGTAAAATTCATTTATAAATAACAAAATAAGGAATGTTTAACACATCTTTGAAAGACATCTCTATTTTTAGATTTAAAAAGAGATCTTGAATTATGTATCAAAAAATGAAATAATTAGTTGCTCTGGATTTTTGTGCAATTATTTTACTTATTCTGAAATAATTTAAAAAGTAAACTACAATAAAAAGCTGCAGGATTGAAAAGTAGTATTTTGATATTCCCAGATTAATTTAGCACACACAAAAATGACCCTTTGCATGCCATAATATACCAATGCTTTCTAAATGTAGCAGGATATATTAATGCCCATTGGCATTCAAATTATTTCCACTTAAAAAGCCCAACTGATACAGTTCTGATTAAGCAAGCCACTCATATTGCATCAAAAGCTGAAACACAAATACGGTTTTATATGTGCCACACATTTAGAGCTAGATTACAATTGGAGCACTAAATTATCTTGTGCCCCAAATGCAAACATTTGCCCGTTTGCGGGCATACAATAAATAACCGTCCATTACAAGTGGCTGGTTATTGCTACCGCAAGCTCACGGTAGCACTTATCGTTCAGAAAATGTCCCCCAATTGCCCCCAAACTGAACTGTTCGTTTTATTTATTTTTAAAAAAATCTAGTATTTAAAAAAAAAAAAAAAAAATACAAATGCACTTAGAAGTTTTGGGGGGCTAAAGTCGGCGGATGTGGGGTGTGAAAAACAAACCGGCTCTGAAAAGTGCCTTTACATTGTGGTCTATGGGAACTGTGTGTGCCCTGTAAATATATGCTAATATATATATATATATATATATATATATATATATATTTATATTTATGTGTTAATATGTGTATATAATCCAAGCAACAAAGGGTATTCCAGCCTCCAAGATTTAAAAAGAACCTGTATTTTCTTACATGGGGTCCTCAGAAATAGAACATACAACATTTCAAGCCTGCTATAGGCTCTTAATCATGTACCCAAGTGTACATGATTAAGAGCCTATAGCAGGCTTGAAACGTTGTATGTTCTATTTCTGAGGACCCCATGTAAGAAAATAAAGTTTCTTTTTATATCTTGGAGGCTGGAATAGCCTTTGTTGCTTGGATTGTATCTTTGGACTTGGCAGGTCCTTTATTCTTTGCCCCATAAGCCTAAGAATTAGTGTGCTGTTTTCCAAACCTTTTTGAGTGACTATCAATATTATTATTATTATTATACTTTATTTATGAAGCGCCATCATATTCCGCAGCGCTGTCCATGGATACAGATCATTTAAATAAAACAATAGTATAAAACTTCTAAGACTAAGAGACAGGACAGAATTTACAAACACATACAGGAGGAATTGAGGGCCCTATTCCCGTGGGAACTTACAATCTAGAAGGTAAGGAGGTTGAGAAACATGAGGTGAGGACTGCAAGATTGAGAAAGATGTTAATGCAGAGTTAGAGGAGGGAAATGTTGTTAGGTAAAAGGAATATTATTGAGTTGGGTGGTAGGCTTCTCTGAACAGAAAAGTCTTCAGAGAGCATTTAAAGGAAGAAAGATTTGGGCAAAGCCTGACAGCACGAGGGAGAGTGTTCCAGAGGGTAGGTGCTGCACGACAGAAGTCCTGCAGTCTAGCATGAGAGGAGGCGATAGTCGCAGAAGCAAGGAGCAGGTCATTGTTGGATCTTAGTGGCCGGGCTGGAGTATACTTGTTGATTAGAGAGGATAGGTAGAGGGGAGCGGAGTTGGTGAGTGCTTTGTATGCAAGGGTGAGAATTTTTAATTTAATTCTGCTGTGTATGGGGAGCCAATGAAGGGACTCACAGAGAGGTGCAGCAAATACAGAGCGACGGGAAAGGTGGATCAGTCTGGCAGAGGCATTTAGGATGGATTGAAGAGGGGAGAGGCGGGAAAGAGGAAGGCCAGTAAGTAGGTTATTGCAGTAGTCAAGTCGGGAAATAACAAGGGAGTGGATTATTTGCTTTGTGGTGTTAGCGCACAGAAAAGGTCAAATCTTGGAAATGTTGCATAAATGGTTGTGGCAGGATGTAGAAAGTGATTGGATATGGGGGGTGAAGGATAGATTTGAGTCAAGTGTAACTCCGAGGCAGCGGACTTGGGGCGATGGGGAAATGGTGATGCCGTCAACATGGATATAGAAGTCACAGGTCGGCGTAGAGCTTGAGGGGGGGGATAAGAAGGAGCTCAGTCTTGGACATGTTAATCTTTAGGTGGTGAGAGGCCATCCAGGAAGAAATACCAGATAAGCAGTTGCTGACATGAGAAAGGACAGAGGGAGAGAGAGCAGGAGTGGAGAGGTAGATCTGGATGTCATCAGCATAGAGGTGATATTTGAAGCCATAACTGTTGATAAGTTTACCCAGTGAAGAAGTATAAATGGAGAAGAGTAGAGGACCCAGAACAAATCCTTGAGGTACTCCAACAGACTGAGGCATTAGAAAGGAGGAGTCATTGGCAAATGACACAGAAAAAGACCTGTGAGAAAGATAAGAATGAAAGCAGGAAAGAGCAGTGCCACAGAGGCCAAAAGAGCTAAGGGTCTGTAGGAGGAGGGGGTGGTCAACTGTGTCGAAGGCAGCTGAGAGGTCAAGTAGGATGAGTATGTAGTAGTGGCCAATATTTTTAGCAGATAGAAGATCGTTCGTAACCTTGGTAAGGGCAATCTCAGTTGAGTGTTTGGGGCAGAATCCGGATTGCAGTGGGTCAAGCAAGAAGTTGGCGGACAGGAAGTGGGTTAGGCGATTATAAACTAGTTTTTCAAGGAGTTTTGATGTTAGTGGGAGCAGTGATATTGGGCAGTAGCTTTCAGGAGAATTAGGGTAAAGGGAGGGTTTTTTTGTGTATGGCAGTGACTATTGCATGTTTGAATGAAGATGGGAATGAGCTGGTAGAAAGAGATAGGTTGAAGATGTGGGTAAGAGCAGGAGTGAGGGTAGAAGATAGAGAGGGTATTAAATGGGAAGGTATAGGGTCGAGTGGGTAGGTAGTGAGGCGTGAGGAAGATAGCAAGGAGGAAACTTCATTCTCAGTGGCTGGATGGAGGAAGCAGAGGGTGGCAGAGGGAGTGGCAGGGCCTGTTGATGGAGTATTGCAGGTTGGTGTTGGGATGTTGCTCCGGATAGAATTTGTTTTGTTTAAAAAGTAGTCTGCCAAGTCTTGAGCACTAAAGACAGATGAGGGGGGTGGAGCAGGAGGGTAGAGGAGAGAGTTAAAGGTGGAGAAGAGTCGTTTAGGGTTTGAGGAAAGAGTAGATATAAGCGAGGAGAAGTAGGTTTGCTTGGCTAAGTGAAGGGCACAAATGTATTAATGAAGCATAAACTTATAGTGTATGAAGTCAGGTTCAGAGTGAGTTTTCCTCCAGACACGCTCAGCAGTACGGGAGCATTTTTGCAAATAGCGTGTTTGCTGAGAGTGCCAGGGCTGCAACTGATGGCGTGATGTTTTGCGCAATATGTGTATATATTCACATTAACACATAAATATATATGTTTATATTCATCATATACATATATATTATTATCGGTTATTTGTAGTGCACCAACAGATTCTGCAGATTCCGTGCTGTCTATGGCTGTGCGACTTACCCCATTTGCTGCACTAGTTCTCATGCCGTGTCTCACTGAGAACAAGGGGAAACTTTGAATCCTATTACTAAGCCCAGTATGGTACACAATTGATTTGATGCACATCTACATATCTAAATATCAATTATAATTTCCTGACTTTTACCTATTCTTCTTACCAAGTATTTTAATATATATTTAAAGTGTATATGAAGTTAAATGGTGCCAGTACAGGGAGATACATTTTTCGCTAAAAATGTATCTCCCTGTACTGGCAAAATATAGGTGAATGAGAGATCGTATTCCTATAATAAATGTAAAAAGTGACTGGCATATTGCAGGATGTGAGATATGGAAAATTACTTTCCCATTTGGCAAGGGATGTAGTTGATGCTTTGATAAACCTACATTTGCATGGCAAATTTGATGTAATATCAGTAAATTTAACAGCTACACAGGAATTCTGAGTGACTAATACCATATAATAGTAGTGTCTAAATTAAGCCTTTGGAAGCCGCATAATAAAAAAACAATTGCAGGAATTAATTTATCTGGGAATATGTGAGTTAGTAAAGTTCAGTAAATTTTATTAAGATTACATGGTCAGCTTGTGGCTATGACTAGACATATCCCTGAGAAATTTGAAACAAAAAAGTAAAGGGAAGCTGAGGTACTATAAACAGGCACCAATGGGATGAAATACTTTATTTTACACTGAGTATGTCCTGTCTAATTATTTATTATTATTCTTTATTTATAAAGCACCAACAGATTCCGCAGCGTTGCCCATGGGTACAAGGATAACAGTATAATGGAGAAACAATACGATAAGACAACATTTTACAGACAGATACAGGGGGAATTGAGGGCTCTATTCCCGTGGGAAGTTACAATCTAGATGGGTAGGAGGATGGGAAACAGGAAGTGGGGACTGCAAAGGTGAGAATGATATTAGTGAGGAGATAGAGGGCAACTGTTAGTTAAGTGAAGTTAGTTTGTTAATAAGTCGGGTGATAAGCTTCCCTGAAAAGAAAGGTCTTTAGGGAACGTTTAAAGGAGGAGAGGTTAGGGGCAAGTCTGACAGCACAAGGAAGTGCGTTCCAGAGGGTTGGTGCCGCACAAGAGAAGTCCTGTAGTCTAGCATGAGAGGAGGTGATGGTAGAGGATGCAAGAAGCAGGTCATTGTTGGATCTTAGGGGGCAGGCAGGAGTTTATTTGTTGATAAGTGAGAACAGGTAGGGTGGGGCAGCATTGGTGAGGGCTTTGTAGGTCAGGGTGAGAATTTTGAATTTAACTCTGTTGTGAATGAGGAGCCAGTGAAGGGACTCACAGAGAGGTGCAGCAGAAACAGAGCGTTGAGAGAGGTGGATTAGCCTGGCAGATGCATTTAGGATGGATTGGAGGGGAGAGAGGCGGGAGAGAGGTAGGCCAGTTAGTAAGTTGTTACAGTAGTCAAGTCGGGAAATTACCAGGGAGTGGATTAGCTGTTTAGCAGTTTCAGCACTTAGAAACGGACAAATTTTGGAGATATTGTGTAGGTGGTTACGGCAGGATGAAGAGAGCAATTGGATGTGGGAAATGAAGGACAGATTTGAGTCAAGCGTTACTCCGAGGAAGCAGACTTGGGGTGATGGGGAGATAGTGGTGCCGCCAACAGTGATAGAAAAATTTGAAACTTGAGTAGAGTTAGAGGGGGGAATTAGAAGTAGTTCGGTCTTGGACATGTTTATTCTTAGGTGGTGAGAGGCCATCCAGGAGGAAATGCCAGATAAGCAGTCACTGATGTGAGAATTGACAGAAAAAGAGAATGCAGGGGTGGAAAGGTAGATCTGGGTATCATCAGCATAGAGATGATAGCTGAAGCCATAGCTGTTGATAAGTTTACCTAGTGAAGAAGTGTAAATAGAGAAGCATAGAGGACCCAGGACAGAGCCTTGAGGTACTCCAACAGGCAGAGGCAAAAGAGAGGAGGAGTCATCAGAAAAAGAGACGAAGGATCTGTTAGAGAGATAAGAGTGAATCCAGGAGAGGGCAGTGTCACAGACCCCAAGAGAGCTGATAGTCCATAGGAGAAGTGGATGGTCAACAGTGTCAAAGGCAGCAGAGAGGTCAAGTAAGATTAGTATAGAGTAGTAGCCTTTGTTTTTAGCAGAAAGGAAATCATTAGTAACCTTGGTGAGGGCAGTCTCAGTTGAGTGTTGGGGACGGAAGCCAGATTGCAGGGGGTCGAGCAATGAGTTGGAGGACAGGAATTGGGTTAGGCGATTGAAAACTAGTTTTTCAAGGAATTTTGAGGCTAGCGGGAGCAGTGATATGGGGCAATAGTTTGCAGGGGAGTTAGGGTCAATGGAGGGTTTTTTGAGGATGGGGTGACCTTTGCATGTTTGAAGGGGGCAGGGAATGAGCCGGTAGAAAGGGATAGGTTGAATATGTGAGTAAGAGCCGGAGTGAGGGTGGGAGACAGAGGGGGAATTAGATGTGAAGGAATAGGGTCAAGTGGGCAGGTAGTGAGGTGTGAGGAAGACAAAAGGGAAGCCACTTCACTCTCAGTGGTTGGGAGGAGGGTGCAGAGAGTGACAGAGCAGTGACTGGGAGCAAAGTTGGGAGATTGCAGGTTTGTGTTGGGATGTTTCTTCGGATGGCAAGTGTTTTATTGAAAAAATAGTTAGCAAGGTCTTGAGCACTGAATGCAGATGAGGGGGGTGGTGCAAGTGGGTAGAGGAGAGAGTTGAAAATGGAGAAGAGTCTTTTAGGGTTTGAAGAGTGAGTGGCTATAAGAGAAGTATGTTAGCTTAGCTAAGCGAAGGGCAGAGGTGTAAGAGTAAAGAATGAACTTATAGTGCAGGAAATCAGGTTCAGAGCGGGATTTCCTCCAGGCACGTTCAGCAGTGTGTGAGCATTTTTGTAGGTGGCGTGTTTGTTGGGAGTGCCAGGGCTAGAGCTGACGACATGGGGCTTTGCAAAGTTGGGACAGAGCGAGAGTGTCAAGTGCAGTGGAGAGAGTATTGTTATAGTGGGTTATAGCAAGGTCAGGGCAGGATTTTGTGGACGTGTGGGAGAGGGGTATATGAATAAGATTGGAGAGTTGGGGAGGGTCCACAGTGTGCAGATTTCTACTGGTGCGGGGGCGAGAGGGGGAAGTAGGTTTAGCATCTATATTGGGATTAAAGGTGATCAGATGGTGGTCTGAATTGGGAAATGGTCGACAGGCAACATCAGAGAGAGAGCAGAGATAGGAGAATACCAGATCAATCGAGTGTCCATCACGGTGGGTAGGGAATAGGGTGGATTGTGAGAGGCCGAAGGAGTTAGTGAGTGAGAGAAGTTTAGAGGCAGCAGGGGCAGATGGGTTGTCAATAGAGATGTTGGAGCCCCCCAGAATTAGGGTAGGTGTATTTGTAGAGAGAAAGTGAGGAAGCCAGGCAGCAAAGTTGTCAAGGAATTGGGAGGTTGGTCCAGGGGGGCGATAGGTAACTGACACTCAGAGAGAGGGGGAGAACAGGCGGATGCAGTGAACTTCAAAGGAAGAAAAGGAGAGAGATGGAAATGGAGATAGGTACTGATAGGAGCAGGAGGGGGAGAGTAAGATGCCAAGATATTTGAATATAAGATATTTGTTTGTGTGTGTAAACATTTACTTGGATAATAGACATATTTTCCCCTATATTCGTATTAGAGATCATTTACAGCTACTTTAAGAAGCCTGCCATTAAATATATCTTATGTTTTACAGCTGATCTCTAGGATTTTCAGATCTATTAAGTTTGAGTTTTACTGACTCATTTGTGCTTCCACTTGTGCGTTAACTTCGCTAAAAGTAAGCTTTTTGCGTGCTTAAGGTAGCACGCGTATTACAAATTGAAATTAAAAAGTAACCCAATGCACGAAAAAAGATGAACTTCGAATAGCGACCACGTGTTAACGTATTCTCAAATAGGACCCGATTATAAGTGTAGCATAAATATTTGTGCACAAGCGATAAGGCGTTTATCGCAGAGTTTTGCACTCAACAGGCTTACCGCTGGTATTACGACTTAAAAGTAAATGCGATTTCTTGAGCGCAGTCGTGATTTACGCTAAAATAATTACTGCGTCAAACACTTAAAAAATACATTACAAAGTACAGTTACACTCATAACAACACCATCTAATAAAATATATTTAAAAAAAATATTGCACAAAAAAGTTATAAGGGCTCGAAGATACGAGATCTCAGCAGGCAAAGGGCTTTAACATAGAGATACATACCTATACCTAATATTTATGTGTGTATAAATGTATTTACAGACATATATACACATATAAACACATATAAACACATAAATACATATGTATACATATAAAGACAACAACATAGATACCAAAATAACAAGAGTATTAAATTGAGCAATGATACTTTTTATTGGACTAACTATACATTTATAAGTAGACAAGCTTTCGGAAGAATTCCTTCCTTTCTCAAAACTGAAGCAATCAGACCAAACTAATGGCAAAAGTGTGGACATAGGCTTACCAGTGTACCTATGCATAAAGATTGTGGAATATACAATTTAATTGACTATATGAACGTACATTTCAAGACCCTCCAATCCTTCGGCATCTGTAACACAGCCCTTCCGTGGCTCTCTTCCTACCTATCAAACCGTACCTTCAGTGTAGCCTTCTCTGGGGCCTCCTCTGCTTTCTGTCGGAGTATTGCAAGGCTCTGTCCTCAGTCCCCTTCTCTTTTAAATCTATACGTCATCACTAGGCTCCCTAATTAAGTCCCACAGTTTCCAATATCATTTGTATGCCGACGACACCCAAATCTACTTCTCTGCACCAGACCTATCTCCTTCCTTGCCCGTGTAACTAACTGTCTTTCTCACATCTCTTCCTGGATGTCCTCCCACTACCTCAAGCTAAATCTCTCCAAAACGGAGCTCCTCATTTTCCCCCCTTCTTCCAAAATCTCCACCCCCAATATCTCTATAACTGTCGACAACTCCATCATTACCCCTACCCAAATGCCCGATGTCTCGGGGTCACATTTGACTCAGATCTTTCCTTCACTCCTCACATTCAGTCCTTGGCTAAAGCCTGCCGCTTCCACCTTAAAAACATCTCCGAAATTTGACACTTCCTTGCACAAGATACAACTAAGATTTTAATACACTCTCTCATTCTTTCCCGCCTTGATTACTGCAACTCTGTCCTCTCTGGTCTCCCCACCAGCCGCCTAGCTCCCTTACAATCCATAATGAATGCCTCTGCCAGACTCATCTTCGTTGCACGTCGCTCTTCATCTGCTGCTCCTCTCTGCCAATCCCTTCACTGACTTCCTCTTGCCTCTAGGATCAAACACAAAATTCTCACTCTGACATACAAAGCCCTCAACTGCACTGCTCCCCCCTATATCTCAGACCTTGTCTCCAGATACTCTCCCTCCCGTACCCTTCGCTCTGCTCATGACCTCCTACTCTCCTCCTCTCTGGTTACCTCATCACACTCCCGTTTACAGGACTTCTCCAGACTGGCTCCCATCTTGTGGAACTCTCTGCCTCGCCCCACAAGACTCTCCCCTAGTTTTGAAAGCTTCAAGCACTCCCTAAAGACTCTACTGTTCAAGGATGCATACAACCTATGCTAACCTTACTTTATACCAGTACCACTCCTCCATGCTATCCCCTGAAACCTCTTAGCATGTAAGCCTAAGAGTCCAGCTGTTTGTAGATCACCTTCTTAAGAGTGGATTACAACAGTGCAACTCTTGCAGGGCCCTCTACCCATCTGATCCCTTTAATTGTTTTGTTGTACTCCCCTTTGTTTATAGCGCTGCGGAATCTGTTGGCGCTCTACACATAACCGATAATAATAATAATAATGTGTTAAGAACTCATTCAGCAGTTACTCCAGAATTGAAGGATCTGAAGTGCATTATCATTTTAATTTCATATTCCTCTATGTGAAGCATTACAGAACATTAAATACATAGTTAAAACCTTTATTAAATATGAATATTGCATAAATATGATTTTACATGTTCTTAGC
The DNA here is from genome assembly GCF_027579735.1 of Bombina bombina. Lineage (NCBI taxonomy): Eukaryota > Metazoa > Chordata > Amphibia > Anura > Bombinatoridae > Bombina > Bombina bombina. Next base: position 314,247,345 of record NC_069504.1, on the reverse strand, counting down.
TATCTGTAAATGAATATATACATATAAACACACATAAATAAATACATATGTACACACATATAAACATATATATATATATATATACACCCACATATACATATTTAGACATGTGTGTAGCTCTATGATAAAGCCATTTGAAACCTCATATCTTTGAGCGCTTATGACTTTCGATTGCAATTTTTATTAAAATATTTTTTATTAGATAGTGTTATTATGAGTGTAACTGTACATATAAATGTATTTTTGATGTTTTTTGTTCCACTTTTCTGTCTCGCGTAACAGTTAACCAGAGCTCTGAAATCATGCTATCCTGATACGCATTACATTAAATTGTGCTCAAGCTACAAGATACAGTATGTGTGTGATTTGGGGAAATCTAGAAACATAGAGGTTTTGCATAGAACTTTACAAACCATTTAGTACAGAAAGAGAGAAATGCATAGCTGCAAATCTAAAACTGTTCTAACCATGGTTTAATATTTAGCTGTAATTATGAAACTTTTTTAAAAAAAAAAAATTTTATCAGGTACTACTGAATGTTTGTCAAGAAAAACAAGGTTTAATAAAAGTACAATATGAACATATAAATGCTGTACATGTTGATTGTGCTATATTTATCCTACAAATAAGCAATTTCCCATTTTCTTACATAATTTCCTAAAAGCATCTTCTTTTCAATCTGAGCTAGAAGTTGTCAGATCATATTGGCTTATCTTGAGAAAATACAAATCAAAGGTGAAGCAGAACAAACTTAGTTTCACAGGCTGTACATTTTAAAATAGCTCACTACTAGAATTGACATTTAACCATTAACATTTTTCACTGCCTATTTTTCATTGCATTACAGATAGTATTTCTATATTCTCAGAACTTATCAACTCTTTATTTTAAACCAGACACTCCATATAATTCAATCATCTATATGTCAAATTAAATTGTTTTTAATCATCTGGCAGTTTTTAAATGACATTATATTTAAATAACTGTCTAAGTGTTTTATACCTTCAAGTCTCATTGATTTATCACACCAGCTAGCTGTATGCTGGTAAAGCTTGCTCAAAATATTTCAATACAATTATTTTACTGACAAAAAAAAAGTAATGTACATCAACCTAGAAGCAAATACAAGTTAAACTGTAGTGAAAATATTTCAGTATAATCAATATTTTCCTGCAAACTGCAAATTTATATCAGTGCCAAGTGCTCCCCTGTGCCATTTGGCAATCCAGTAATCTTTATTACTTTTTAAAGGGAGGCAGCTCTCATCAGAAGAATTCAGTGAGTTCTGCCCCTGTTTAGTCTATGTGAGTTTACATATAAACAAGACTTAAAACTGGGTAACATTTTACATTAAACTTGTAAGATGAATAGTATAGAGGTAGCAGCTTTCCTCATGCCTTTACATTGCATTATTATGAACATGCACATTGCAGTTAATTAAACTCATAAAGACATTGGGTTTGATGCAATAATGCTTGTTTTTAAAATTAGTTCTTAAAAGAAATGAGATCTGAGTAATAAAATCAAATACAGCTTAACATATTACAAAAAAGTCTGCTTTATTAATTTTACTTTTTGTATTGTATTCATTATATAATAAATAATATGAATTTAAATAATAGATATTCAAATAATATTCTTGCATACACTACTATATGACATATGAAATGCTATGTCTAAAAGGAGTAAAATAAGTTAAAGAACACATGGCTCATTAGTTTATATTGGGACTGAGTATCACCATCACTCCATGTTTATCCTCTTAACTGTGGAGGATGTGATTGTCATCTATAGAATTATTTTAGTGTGGATGATGCCCAAATTATTTCTCTATCTGAATCTTGAAAGAAAAATGTTGGGTTTCATGTCCCTTTAAGGAAGATGGAAGGGTGGTAAGTATTCAAACACCTCAATCTCAGGTCTCTTAAAGTGAAGGTAAACTTTCATAAATTAGTGCCCTGTTTTCAAAAATACTATTAAAAAACATTCATGAAAGTTTACATTGCAGCGTATTTTGAAAAAAAAACGTACCTTTATCTTCTGCAAAGCCAGATTGGCGATCCCCCGCCCGCAGGTACTCTGTACATACGTCACAAATGACGAAACCGCCTTCCTCCAATCATGGCTTTCCCCCCCAGAGCGTCCATCTCATGAGGCCACGCCGTGTTTGGAGGAAGCCGGTTTCGTCATTGCGGTGTAAGTACAGCAGAAAAAAGTGGGCGGGGGATCGCCGATCCTGCTTTGCAGAAGATAAAGGTAAGTATTTTTTTAAATGCGGTGCAATGTAAACTTTCATGAATGTTTTTGAATGTAAGTGCCCCTGTTTTTAATAGTATTTTTAAAACAGGGCACTAATTCATTAAAACGTACCTTCACTTTAAGCACTAGAAAACCCCAAGATCCACCCTTTGGCAATTACCTGGTCTTTCAAGCGGTGTGAGTCAAGGGGCAAAACACGTTATAATAAGAGGGTTTCATGTGCCTGCAACTGCTTTATCAAAAGGGCCTAGAGACCCCAATACCCTTAATTTTAAATCTCAGAAGCCCCTCTAACATAAAGAACCCATATAGGTTCAGTACAAACAAATTTAGCAAGCATTTGGTATTTTGAATTCTTGCATCCCTTCTCTTTGGATTTTAAAGCGATAGTAGTATTAGATATAGCACCGCAATTGGAAAAGAATAAAAATAAATCCACGACACTGGAGAGGAGAGAGGTGAGATTTATTGCCGAGTTCTCTGCTGTTTGGCTTTTCTGCAAGTTGGTCTTTTGTCTCAGCAAGAACCTATTTGCCTTGAGGTCTTATCGCTACCTAATTAAATACCTCTTCATCTATGGGAGTGTTTTATACAGATATTTTTTATGTATAGTTAAAATGAAATCTGTTGAACCATTTTGACAGCACTATTCAAAGTATTAGCGAACATGCACATGCAATGCATAAAATATGTGCATTATGACAGAAATAACATACATATGTAGTAACAGCAGCAAAAGTTCTATTTATTCACCAGAAATGCTTGTGCAATGTTAAATGTCGACAGTGGATCATGTCCGCCCAACAGTTCCATCCATACATATACAACATTGTTTTTGACACCAATAAATATTAACTGATATCTAGGAACAGTGCTCAAATCATTATTAGTGAAAATTAATACTACACCCTTTAGATGTTGGATTTCATAATGAATTTCTATTAAAGTCATATTGTAATGATTATTTTGACTACTATTAAACAAGCACTGTGATTTCTGATACAGCTGATAAGAATGTTTATTATGTGAGTGAAATAAATCAACAGCACTTTTTAGAAAATGTATTTACATGATAATTTTCTTAAAACATATTTTGCTATGAATTAGACCTGTTTTACCAGGCACCCTGCTTTTTTTCTAATCTTTTTATGTTCATAACTGCAAACAACATTAGAGTCTGAAATGATTCTGGAGTATTTTAAGCAAAAATAATAATCTCAATTAAATATATCATTGAAGGCATTAAATCAAGTATCTATAATAAAAGCTGCAATTTCTTTAAAACTTGCTATATATGTATAAACTGAAAGATCCAGATTTAGAAACTAAGGTCAAAGCCTTTTAACCATGAAATTATAATATGAACTGACACATTGTTAGTGACACATCAACCTGTGCATATTTTAATTGGAGTATGACAAACCATCGCTAGCAGGAAAAATCTGTCTACAAAGATTTTTGTTATGAGCATTCTGATTAATAGAACAAACAAACAAAAGAAACTGACTTTAAAATAGGATTCTGTCGAGATACAATGGATTAAATGAATCTAATTGAGAAAGTATTGGATACACAATGTCCTAGATTTGTTTTGTAGATTCTTTGGGGCCGAATTATTAAAGGGTCACTGAACCCAATTTTTTTTGTAATTCAGAAAGAGCATGCAATTTTAAGCAACTTTCTAATTTACTCCTATTATCAATTTTTCTTCGTTCTCTTGCTATCTTTATTTGAAAAAGAAGGCATCTAAGCTTTTTTTTGGTTTCAGTACTCTGGAAAGCACTTTTTTATTGGTGGATGAATTTATCCACCAATCAGCAAGGTCAACCCAGGTTGTTCACCAAAAATGGGCCGGCATCTAAACTTACATTCTTGCATTTCAAATAAAGATACCAAGAGAATGAAGAAAATTTGATAATAGGAGTAAATTAGAAAGTTGCTTAAAATGTCATGCTCTATCTGAATCACAAAAGAAAAATTTGGGGTACAGTGTCCCTTTAAGCTCCATCTGGAACTTGATGCCCCAGTTTCTGTGCAAGACTTTAGGCTTGCTGGAAACAGTAATTATGAAGCAGCAGTCTAAAGACCGCTGTTTCATAACTTGTTCGCTGCCTCTGAGGTTGCGGTCTTCAATCCGCCCAATCCTATACAATCGGGCCGATTGACACCCTCTGCAAGCAGCCGATTGGCTGCAAATCTGCAGGAGGCGGCATGACATGATACGCTACATCGTATCATGTCCGCTTGCACTTTGATAAATTGACCCCATTGACTTCAATTTCCTAAGCAAGTGATATTCAAATGTAGTGTATTTTATAAAATAAATAATTGAAAAAGATCATAGATAAATCTCCTAAATAAAGTGTTGCATCATTACTTTATTTGTCTATATTCAATACAGTGAAAAGAACAAAACATTAAAATATTATAGTAAATCAATATATTGTTAATACCTAAATTTTGTCTTTCATGATTATTATGATAACATTTTCTCTGTAAAAAAGCTATGTAAATATGAGCCAATAACATTGACTAATCTCCCAGTGGGGGTATGAGGGAGAGAGAGATTTTGTATGTAAAAAAGCTGCTTGTGTTTATTCAACACCCCCCCCCCCCCAATACCAAACAAATACTTGGAGGCTCAATCTATTGTTATGGGCATGTACTAGGTGATGGTTTTAATAACAAAAAACTGCTATTACAAATACAGAAATAAACATGGAGGAACAGTTGTCCATACATTTAAAGTGATAATAAACATAAGCTCCATGCTCAAGAATATTATTAAAAAAAGTAAATGAATGGCACGTTCATTGATTAACATCAATGTAGATGCTAAAATATAAATAATCACTGTTGTATTTTCTTATACATACCGCCGTTCCTCCCCCCATAACGCATAGTCTATTTCAGTGTATAATTATGAATCACACTGTAGCCAATCACAACACGCCCTTTAACACTGCTATTAACTAATGTATTAGATCTACTTAAATCTAATTAATAATGTGTTATCTCTAACATATACCACAAACATTTGCACTGTGACTAACATTATCAATGCTAAATATATTTGATGCATTTTTGTTAACTTTCCTGAAACTACAACGTTTACCAGATGTATTATCCCAGAGCAAACATTTCAATGAGTTGATTTTTTTACTCCTAAAATACAGATAAGCTTTTAGTTCTGATGTTACAGTGCAGAAATCTATTAATCCTATGCCCATGGCAGTGTATCTGGTTATTTCAGCTTCAAAACACAGAAAGCTTTGCTTACTAAATCTGTTTAGAATTCATCATTTTAAGGCTTAATTTTTCTATTGAACTGCTTTAGGCATTGGGCCTTTAATAAACCTCACTTGCAAAGTAAATAAAACAGGGAACATTATTCTCTTCTGCAACATTTTTTTTTTTAAATTGTCTGATTATAGTTTTCTTTATATTCCCATACGCTAAAATAAAGCAAATATATCAGTACATCCATATCCTGATGGATTGGAATACAATAGAAGAAATTGCCTTTGAAATACTTGACTTGAGTTTCTTTTTGCACTGCTAACTCTAACAGATTAAGTAGAGAGTGAAAGCAGATTCCCTCCAAACGTTAACATGCAGTAAGAAAAGTAATGTACGGAAACCATGTGCAAAACATTAGGGTACTTCTGCAGACTTAAAGGGACAATTTGCCCTAAATTTGTATCCCCTTTAATTTGTTCCCAATTATCCAATTTACCTGCTGGAGTGTATTAAACTGTTTACAAAGAACTCCTTTGCCTTTATAAAAGCATTTGAAATTGATGATGTTGTCTGTGTTATTCATACCTATGCTGAGAGTTTCTATACTTAAAGGGACAGTTTACCCCAAAATTTTCTCCCCTTTAATTTGTTCCGAATTATCCATTTTACTTGCTGGAGTGTATTATATTGTTTACAAGTAGCTCGTTTACACTTATTTCAGCATTTGAAATAGCTGATTTAGCATGCAGAAGAAATTACACTCCCAGTGTGGTGTAGATGAGATAACTATAATAATAATTATAGTAAATAATAAAATTATAATTTTCCATTGTTCTATCTAAGGCCCAATGTTCAAAACATCGACAGACAGTATACTGCTTTGATGGATTAAGAGGGCCCAGTGTCAAATCAAAAGGGTCTTAGATAACAACCAACATCGCCGATCATATTGGCGATGTATAGTAAAAGGATCCCTAGGATAAAACTGCCGTCTGCCTAACTGCTAATCCTAATACCCCTAAACCAAAGTACCCCACACAATTACAAACGAACACGACACTAATAAACATCTAAACCGCCACAATCCCACCACAAGTACTAAACTTTTAACCATTATGCCACCACATACTTACCGCTATTATCTATCTATTAACCCCTATGCCACCACATATTCACTGCAAGTATCTAGCTATTAACCCCATATGCTGCCACATATCCAGCCCAATCAAATAACTATTAACCCTTATGCCGCCATATATACCCACTGCAATCAACTATGGACCCCTATGTCACTATTAACCCCAATGCACCATATACTCACCACAATCAACTATGAACCCCCACTATGTCACTATTAACCCCAATGCGCCATATACTCACCACAATCAACTAAATATTAACCCGTAAGCTGTGTGTATATGAAATGCCACTTGGTGATGCCACTATGTTGAGAACTTAGAATATTTCGACAGGCTCGCTCGACATAGCGGCAGATCCCTGGGCCTGAGTATTGAGTTATTGTGTTTACCGACACATATAAGATAAGGAAACATGCGTGTGTACTCAAAGTGATAATATAATGAGATCTCATTTTATCTGCAAGCTCAACCCATTGTAATAGGCTGTGGTTTACATGCACAAAACGAGCCATTTCATATAAACAATAATCCTGAAAATGCAATTTCTCATACATTTTATAATATATTTTGCATACAAAGAGAGAAGCGCTCTACCAGGAACGAACAACAGCTCAGTGGCTTGTTCTATGGCGATTTACCACCCAGAGGCAGCTTCTTTTAGACCAGTGTGCTTTTCACAGAAGAAAACTTTCCTGAAGTATATCAGTCTGATCCTGCCAAGTAAGGTCAGTCCAGCCCCGAAATACCAGGCAATTCTCCTCTGAACAAGGAACATAACAACCCCAGACGATCGTTTCGGCCTCCTATGGGCCTCGTCAGTGAGGTGCAGCCACATTCCTCTAAGCACACTGGGCAAGGAGTCCACGTCTGGTTTCCCCCATCACCCATAGGGAGACTTCCCCAGGGTTATAATAATTTGCATACAAAGAGAGAAGCGCTCTACCAGGAACGAACAACAGCTCAGTGGCTTGTTCTATGGCGATTTACCACCCGGAGGCAGCTTCTTTTAGACCAGTGTGTTTTTCACAGAAGAAAACTTTCCTGAAGTATATCAGTCTGATCCTGCCAAGTAAGGTCAGTCCAGCCCCGAAATACCAGGCAATTCTCCTCTGAACAAGGAACATGACAACCCCAGATGATCGTTTCGGCGTCCTATGGGCCTCGTCAGTGAGGTGCAGCCACATTCCTCTAAGCACACTGGGCAAGGAGTCCACATCTGGTTTCCCCCATCACCCATAGGGAGACTTCCCCAGGGTTATAATAATTGGTAACTAGCCATAGAACAAGCTATTATGCCATTGTTCATTCCCAGGTTGAGCGCTTCTCTCTTTTTATTTATGCAAATTATGACACTTGGGGAAGTCTCCCTAAGTGTGATGCGGGAATCCAGACGTGGACCCGTTGCTCAGTGTGCCTAGAGGGATATGGCTGCACCTCACTGACGAGGCCCACAGTAGGCCGAAATGTATGTCTGGGGTTTTGCTGTTTCTCTTGTTCAGAGAAGGATTGCCTGGTATTTCGGGGCTGGACTGTACTGTGAAGTCAGGATCAGACTGATATGCTACAGGAAAGTTCTTCTCTGTGAAAGGCACAAATTGAGCAAAAAGAGGCTGCTTCTAGGGTGGTAACTAGCCATAGAACAAGCTATTATGCCATTGTTCGTTCCCAGGTTGAGCGCTTCTCTCTTTTTATTTATGCAAATTATGACACTTGGGGAAGTCTCCCTAAGTGTGATGCGGGAATCCAGACGTGGACCCGTTGCTCAGTGTGCCTAGAGGGATATGGCTGCACCTCACTGACGAGGCCCACAATAGGCCGAAACGTACGTCTGGGGTTTTGCTGTTTCTCTTGTTCAGAGAAGGATTGCCTGGTATTTCGGGGCTGGACTGTACTGTGAAGTCAGGATCAGACTGATATGCTACAGGAAAGTTCTTCTCTGTGAAAGGCACAAATTGAGCAAAAAGAGGCTGCTTCTAGGGTGGTAACTAGCCATAGAACAAGCTATTATGCCATTGTTCGTTCCCAGGTTGAGCGCTTCTCTCTTTTTTTATTTATGCAAATTATGACACTTGGGGAAGTCTCCCTAAGTGTGATGCGGGAATCCAGATGTGGACCCGTTGCTCAGTGTGCCTAGAGGGATATGGCTGCACCTCACTGACGAGGCCCACAATAGGCCGAAACGTACGTCTGGGGTTTTGCTGTTTCTCTTGTTCAGAGAAGGATTGCCTGGTATTTCGGGGCTGGACTGTACTGTAAAGTCAGGATCAGACTGATATGCTACAGGAAAGTTCTTCTCTGTGAAAGGCACAAATTGAGCAAAAAGAGGCTGCTTCTAGGGTGGTAACTAGCCATAGAACAAGCTATTATGCCATTGTTCGTTCCCAGGTTGAGCGCTTCTCTCTTTTTATTTATGCAAATTATGACACTTGGGGAAGTCTCCCTAAGTGTGATGCGGGAATCCAGACGTGGACCCGTTGCTCAGTGTGCCTAGAGGGATATGGCTGCACCTCACTGACGAGGCCCACAATAGGCCGAAACGTACGTCTGGGGTTTTGCTGTTTCTCTTGTTCAGAGAAGGATTGCCTGGTATTTCGGGGCTAGACTGGACTGTACTGTGAAGTCAGGATCAGACTGATATGCTACAGGAAAGTTCTTCTCTGTGAAAGGCACAAATTGAGCAAAAAGAGGCTGCTTCTAGGGTGGTAACTAGCCATAGAACAAGCTATTATGCCATTGTTCGTTCCCAGGTTGAGCGCTTCTCTCTTTTTATTTATGCAAATTATGACACTTGGGGAAGTCTCCCTAAGTGTGATGCGGGAATCCAGACGTGGACCCATTGCTCAGTGTGCCTAGAGGGATATGGCTGCACCTCACTGACGTGGCCCACAATAGGCCGAAACGTACGTCTGGGGTTTTGCTGTTTCTCTTGTTCAGAGAAGGATTGCCTGGTATTTCGGGGCTGGACTGTACTGTGAAGTCAGGATCAGACTTCCCCAGGGTTATAATAATTTGCATACAAAGAGAGAAGCGCTCTACCAGGAACGAACAACAGCTCAGTGGCTTGTTCTATGGCGATTTACCACCCGGAGGCAGCTTCTTTTAGACCAGTGTGTTTTTCACAGAAGAAAACTTTCCTGAAGTATATCAGTCTGATCCTGCCAAGTAAGGTCAGTCCAGCCTCGAAATACCAGGCAATTCTCCTCTGAACAAGGAACATGACAACCCCAGATGATCGTTTCGGCGTCCTATGGGCCTCGTCAGTGAGGTGCAGCCACATTCCTCTAAGCACACTGGGCAAGGAGTCCACATCTGGTTTCCCCCATCACCCATAGGGAGACTTCCCCAGGGTTATAATAATTGGTAACTAGCCATAGAACAAGCTATTATGCCATTGTTCATTCCCAGGTAGAGCGCTTCTCTCTTTTTATTTATGCAAATTATGACACTTGGGGAAGTCTCCCTAAGTGTGATGCGGGAATCCAGACGTGGACCCGTTGCTCAGTGTGCCTAGAGGGATATGGCTGCACCTCACTGACGAGGCCCACAGTAGGCCGAAATGTATGTCTGGGGTTTTGCTGTTTCTCTTGTTCAGAGAAGGATTGCCTGGTATTTCGGGGCTGGACTGTACTGTGAAGTCAGGATCAGACTGATATGCTACAGGAAAGTTCTTCTCTGTGAAAGGCACAAATTGAGCAAAAAGAGGCTGCTTCTAGGGTGGTAACTAGCCATAGAACAAGCTATTATGCCATTGTTCGTTCCCAGGTTGAGCGCTTCTCTCTTTTTATTTATGCAAATTATGACACTTGGGGAAGTCTCCCTAAGTGTGATGCGGGAATCCAGATGTGGACCCGTTGCTCAGTGTGCCTAGAGGGATATGGCTGCACCTCACTGACGAGGCCCACAATAGGCCGAAACGTACGTCTGGGGTTTTGCTGTTTCTCTTGTTCAGAAAAGGATTGCCTGGTATTTCGGGGCTGGACTGTACTGTAAAGTCAGGATCAGACTGATATGCTACAGGAAAGTTCTTCTCTGTGAAAGGCACAAATTGAGCAAAAAGAGGCTGCTTCTAGGGTGGTAACTAGCCATAGAACAAGCTATTATGCCATTGTTCGTTCCCAGGTTGAGCGCTTCTCTCTTTTTATTTATGCAAATTATGACACTTGGGGAAGTCTCCCTAAGTGTGATGCGGGAATCCAGACGTGGACCCGTTGCTCAGTGTGCCTAGAGGGATATGGCTGCACCTCACTGACGAGGCCCACAATAGGCCGAAACGTACGTCTGGGGTTTTGCTGTTTCTCTTGTTCAGAGAAGGATTGCCTGGTATTTCGGGGCTGGACTGTACTGTGAAGTCAGGATCAGACTGATATGCTACAGGAAAGTTCTTCTCTGTGAAAGGCACAAATTGAGCAAAAAGAGGCTGCTTCTAGGGTGGTAACTAGCCATAGAACAAGCTATTATGCCATTGTTCGTTCCCAGGTTGAGCGCTTCTCTCTTTTTATTTATGCAAATTATGACACTTGGGGAAGTCTCCCTAAGTGTGATGCGGGAATCCAGACGTGGACCCATTGCTCAGTGTGCCTAGAGGGATATGGCTGCACCTCACTGACGTGGCCCACAATAGGCCGAAACGTACGTCTGGGGTTTTGCTGTTTCTCTTGTTCAGAGAAGGATTGCCTGGTATTTCGGGGCTGGACTGTACTGTGAAGTCAGGATCAGACTGATATGCTACAGGAAAGTTCTTCTCTGTGAAAGGCACAAATTGAGCAAAAAGAGGCTGCTTCTAGGGTGGTAACTAGCCATAGAACAAGCTATTATGCCATTGTTCGTTCCCAGGTTGAGCGCTTCTCTCTTTTTATTTATGCAAATTATGACACTTGGGGAAGTCTCCCTAAGTGTGATGCGGGAATCCAGACGTGGACCCATTGCTCAGTGTGCCTAGAGGGATATGGCTGCACCTCACTGACGTGGCCCACAATAGGCCGAAACGTACGTCTGGGGTTTTGCTGTTTCTCTTGTTCAGAGAAGGATTGCCTGGTATTTCGGGGCTGGACTGTACTGTGAAGTCAGGATCAGACTTCCCCAGGGTTATAATAATTTGCATACAAAGAGAGAAGCGCTCTACCAGGAACGAACAACAGCTCAGTGGCTTGTTCTATGGCGATTTACCACCCGGAGGCAGCTTCTTTTAGACCAGTGTGTTTTTCACAGAAGAAAACTTTCCTGAAGTATATCAGTCTGATCCTGCCAAGTAAGGTCAGTCCAGCCTCGAAATACCAGGCAATTCTCCTCTGAACAAGGAACATGACAACCCCAGATGATCGTTTCGGCGTCCTATGGGCCTCGTCAGTGAGGTGCAGCCACATTCCTCTAAGCACACTGGGCAAGGAGTCCACATCTGGTTTCCCCCATCACCCATAGGGAGACTTCCCCAGGGTTATAATAATTGGTAACTAGCCATAGAACAAGCTATTATGCCATTGTTCATTCCCAGGTAGAGCGCTTCTCTCTTTTTATTTATGCAAATTATGACACTTGGGGAAGTCTCCCTAAGTGTGATGCGGGAATCCAGACGTGGACCCGTTGCTCAGTGTGCCTAGAGGGATATGGCTGCACCTCACTGACGAGGCCCACAGTAGGCCGAAATGTATGTCTGGGGTTTTGCTGTTTCTCTTGTTCAGAGAAGGATTGCCTGGTATTTCGGGGCTGGACTGTACTGTGAAGTCAGGATCAGACTGATATGCTACAGGAAAGTTCTTCTCTGTGAAAGGCACAAATTGAGCAAAAAGAGGCTGCTTCTAGGGTGGTAACTAGCCATAGAACAAGCTATTATGCCATTGTTCGTTCCCAGGTTGAGCGCTTCTCTCTTTTTATTTATGCAAATTATGACACTTGGGGAAGTCTCCCTAAGTGTGATGCGGGAATCCAGATGTGGACCCGTTGCTCAGTGTGCCTAGAGGGATATGGCTGCACCTCACTGACGAGGCCCACAATAGGCCGAAACGTACGTCTGGGGTTTTGCTGTTTCTCTTGTTCAGAAAAGGATTGCCTGGTATTTCGGGGCTGGACTGTACTGTAAAGTCAGGATCAGACTGATATGCTACAGGAAAGTTCTTCTCTGTGAAAGGCACAAATTGAGCAAAAAGAGGCTGCTTCTAGGGTGGTAACTAGCCATAGAACAAGCTATTATGCCATTGTTCGTTCCCAGGTTGAGCGCTTCTCTCTTTTTATTTATGCAAATTATGACACTTGGGGAAGTCTCCCTAAGTGTGATGCGGGAATCCAGACGTGGACCCGTTGCTCAGTGTGCCTAGAGGGATATGGCTGCACCTCACTGACGAGGCCCACAATAGGCCGAAACGTACGTCTGGGGTTTTGCTGTTTCTCTTGTTCAGAGAAGGATTGCCTGGTATTTCGGGGCTGGACTGTACTGTGAAGTCAGGATCAGACTGATATGCTACAGGAAAGTTCTTCTCTGTGAAAGGCACAAATTGAGCAAAAAGAGGCTGCTTCTAGGGTGGTAACTAGCCATAGAACAAGCTATTATGCACTGTTCGTTCCCAGGTTGAGCTCTTCTCTCTTTTTTTATTTATGCAAATTATGACACTTGGGGAAGTCTCCCTAAGTGTGATGCGGGAATCCAGATGTGGACCCGTTGCTCAGTGTGCCTAGAGGGATATGGCTGCACCTCACTGACGAGGCCCACAATAGGCCGAAACGTACGTCTGGGGTTTTGCTGTTTCTCTTGTTCAGAGAAGGATTGCCTGGTATTTCGGGGCTGGACTGTACTGTAAAGTCAGGATCAGACTGATATGCTACAGGAAAGTTCTTCTCTGTGAAAGGCACAAATTGAGCAAAAAGAGGCTGCTTCTAGGGTGGTAACTAGCCATAGAACAAGCTATTATGCCATTGTTCGTTCCCAGGTTGAGCGCTTCTCTCTTTTTATTTATGCAAATTATGACACTTGGGGAAGTCTCCCTAAGTGTGATGCGGGAATCCAGATGTGGACCCATTGCTCAGTGTGCCTAGAGGGATATGGCTGCACCTCACTGACGAGGCCCACAATAGGCCGAAACGTACGTCTGGGGTTTTGCTGTTTCTCTTGTTCAGAGAAGGATTGCCTGGTATTTCGGGGCTGGACTGTACTGTGAAGTCAGGATCAGACTGATATGCTACAGGAAAGTTCTTCTCTGTGAAAGGCACAAATTGAGCAAAAAGAGGCTGCTTCTAGGGTGGTAACTAGCCATAGAACAAGCTATTATGCCATTGTTCGTTCCCAGGTTGAGCGCTTCTCTCTTTTTATTTATGCAAATTATGACACTTGGGGAAGTCTCCCTAAGTGTGATGCGGGAATCCAGACGTGGACCCGTTGCTCAGTGTGCCTAGAGGGATATGGCTGCACCTCACTGACGAGGCCCACAATAGGCCGAAACGTACGTCTGGGGTTTTGCTGTTTCTCTTGTTCAGAGAAGGATTGCCTGGTATTTCGGGGCTGGACTGTACTGTGAAGTCAGGATCAGACTGATTTGCTACAGGAAAGTTCTTCTCTGTGAAAGGCACAAATTGAGCAAAAAGAGGCTGCTTCTAGGGTGGTAACTAGCCATAGAACAAGCTATTATGCCATTGTTCGTTCCCAGGTTGAGCGCTTCTCTCTTTTTATTTATGCAAATTATGACACTTGGGGAAGTCTCCCTAAGTGTGATGCGGGAATCCAGACATGGACCCGTTGCTCAGTGTGCCTAGAGGGATATGGCTGCACCTCACTGACGAGGCCCACAATAGGCCGAAACGTACGTCTGGGGTTTTGCTGTTTCTCTTGTTCAGAGAAGGATTGCCTGGTATTTCGGGGCTGGACTGTACTGTGAAGTCAGGATCAGACTGATATGCTACAGGAAAGTTCTTCTCTGTGAAAGGCACAAATTGAGCAAAAAGAGGCTGCTTCTAGGGTGGTAACTAGCCATAGAACAAGCTATTATGCCATTGTTCATTCCCAGGTTGAGCGCTTCTCTCTTTTTATTTATGCAAATTATGACACTTGGGGAAGTCTCCCTAAGTGTGATGCGGGAATCCAGACGTGGACCCGTTGCTCAGTGTGCCTAGAGGGATATGGCTGCACCTCACTGACGAGGCCCACAATAGGCCGAAACGTACGTCTGGGGTTTTGCTGTTTCTCTTGTTCAGAGAAGGATTGCCTGGTATTTCGGGGCTGGACTGGACTGTACTGTGAAGTCAGGATCAGACTGATATGCTACAGGAAAGTTCTTCTCTGTGAAAGGCACAAATTGAGCAAAAAGAGGCTGCTTCTAGGGTGGTAACTAGCCATAGAACAAGCTATTATGCCATTGTTCGTTCCCAGGTTGAGCGCTTCTCTCTTTTTATTTATGCAAATTATGACACTTGGGGAAGTCTCCCTAAGTGTGATAAGGGAATCCAGACGTGGACCCGTTGCTCAGTGTGCCTAGAGGGATATGGCTGCACCTCACTGACGAAGCCCACAATAGGCCGAAACGTACGTCTGGGGTTTTGCTGTTTCTCTTGTTCAGAGAAGGATTGCCTGGTATTTCGGGGCTGGACTGTACTGTGAAGTCAGGATCAGACTGATATGCTACAGGAAAGTTCTTCTCTGTGAAAGGCACAAATTGAGCAAAAAGAGGCTGCTTCTAGGGTGGTAACTAGCCATAGAACAAGCTATTATGCCATTGTTCGTTCCCAGGTTGAGCGCTTCTCTCTTTTTATTTATGCAAATTATGACACTTGGGGAAGTCTCCCTAAGTGTGATGCGGGAATCCAGACGTGGACCCATTGCTCAGTGTGCCTAGAGGGATATGGCTGCACCTCACTGACGAGGCCCACAATAGGCCGAAACGTACGTCTGGGGTTTTGCTGTTTCTCTTGTTCAGAGAAGGATTGCCTGGTATTTCGGGGCTGGACTGTACTGTGAAGTCAGGATCAGACTGATATGCTACAGGAAAGTTCTTCTCTGTGAAAGGCACAAATTGAGCAAAAAGAGGCTGCTTCTAGGGTGGTAACTAGCCATAGAACAAGCTATTATGTCATTGTTCGTTCCCAGGTTGAGCGCTTATCTCTTTTTATTTATGCAAATTATGACACTTGGGGGAAGTCTCCCTAAGTGTGATGCGGGAATCCAGACGTGGACCCGTTGCTCAGTGTGCCTAGAGGGATATGGCTGCACCTCACTGACGAGGCCCACAATAGGCCGAAACGTATGTCTGGGGTTTTGCTGTTTCTCTTGTTCAGAGAAGGATTGCCTGGTATTTCGGGGCTGGACTGTACTGTGAAGTCAGGATCAGACTGATATGCTACAGGAAAGTTCTTCTCTGTGAAAGGCACAAATTGAGCAAAAAGAGGCTGCTTCTAGGGTGGTAACTAGCCATAGAACAAGCTATTATGCCATTGTTCGTTCCCAGGTTGAGCGCTTCTCTCTTTTTATTTATGCAAATTATGACACTTGGGGAAGTCTCCCTAAGTGTGATGCGGGAATCCAGACGTGGACCCGTTACTCAGTGTGCCTAGAGGGATATGGCTGCACCTCACTGACGAGGCCCACAATAGGCCGACACGTACGTCTGGGGTTTTGCTGTTTCTCTTGTTCAGAGAAGGATTGCCTGGTTTTTCGGGGCTGGACTGTACTGTGAAGTCAGGATCAGACTGATATGCTACAGGAAAGTTCTTCTCTGTGAAAGGCACAAATTGAGCAAAAAGAGGCTGCTTCTAGGGTGGTAACTAGCCATAGAACAAGTTATTATGCCATTGTTCGTTCCCAGGTTGAGCGCTTCTCTCTTTTTATTTATGCAAATTATGACACTTGGGGAAGTCTCCCTAAGTGTGATGCGGGAATCCAGACGTGGACCCGTTGCTCAGTGTGCCTAGAGGGATATGGCTGCACCTCACTGACGAGGCCCACAATAGGCCGAAACGTACGTCTGGGGTTTTGCTGTTTCTCTTGTTCAGAGAAGGATTGCCTGGTATTTCGGGGCTGGACTGTACTGTGAAGTCAGGATCAGACTGATAGGCTACAGGAAAGTTCTTCTCTGTGAAAGGCACAAATTGAGCAAAAAGAGGCTGCTTCTAGGGTGGTAACTAGCCATAGAACAAGCTATTATGCCATTGTTCGTTCCCAGGTTGAGCGCTTCTCTCTTTTTATTTATTTTATAATATATAGCTGGTATAACATGCCAATGGAAATACAACAAGAGAAAACAATGTTACAGTATAATGTCGTATTAAGTTCAGGCTTTTGACAAGCTATGTAAACAGTCAGCAGAAGAAATTACACTCCCATTAGGGCGTGAGAGAGAATAATTTATCAACTCTCGGCAGGGACCTCTACCCATTTGACCCCCTATAAATGTTAACTTTAATACTGCCTATGTTTATAGCGCTGCAGAATTTGTTGGTGCTCTACAAATACCTGATAATAATAATAATAAATGTTAATTTTGTATTGCTCTTTTTAAGTATTGTATTGACAGTGATTTAGTGTAGCCTTCTCTGGGGCCTCCTCTGCCCTGTCACCACTTTCTGTCGGAGTACCGCAAGGCTCTGTCCTCGGTCCCCTTCTCTTCTAAATCTACACGTCATCACTAGGTTTCCTAATAAAGTCCCACAGTTTCCAATATCATTTGCATGCCGACGACACCCAAATCTACTTCTCTGCACCAGACCTAGCTCCTTCCTTGCTAACCCGTGTCACTAACTGTCTTTCTCACATCTCTTCCTGGATGTCCTCTCATTACCTCAAGCTAAATCTCTCCAAAACTGAGCTCCTCATTTCCCCCCCTTCTTCCAAAATCTCCACCCCCAATCTCTCTATAACTGTCAACAACTCCATCATTACACCTACCCCTAATGCCTGATGTCTCAGATCTTTCTTTCACTCCTCACATTCAGTCCTTGGCTAAAGCCTGCCGCTTCCAACTTAAAAACATCTCTAAAATTAGACATTTCCTTACACAAGACACAACTAAGATTTTAATCCACTCTCTCATTCTTTCCCGCCTCGATTACTGCAACTCTGTCCTCTCTGGTCTCCCCACCTGCCGCCTAGCTCCTTTACAATCCATAATGAATGCCTTTTCCAGACTCATCTTCCTTACACGTCGCTCTTCATCTGTTGCACCTCTCTGCCAATCCCTTCACTGGCTTCATCTTGCCTCTAGGATCAAACACAAAATTCGCACTCTGACATACAAAGCCCTCAACTGCACTGCTCCCCTCTATATCTCAGATCTTGTCTCAAGATACTCTCCCTCCCGTCCCCTTCGCTTTGCTCATGACCTCCTACTCTCCTCCTCTCTTGTTACCTCATCACACTCCAGTTTACAGGACTTCTCCAGACTGGCTCCCATCTTGTGGAACTCTCTGCCTCGCTCCACAATACTCTCCCCTAGTTTTGAAAGCTTCAAGCGCTCCCTAAAGACTCTACTGTTCAGGGATGCATACAACCTACACTAACCTTACTTTATACCAGTTCCTCTGCTCCATTGCTATCCCCTGAACCCCCTTAGCATGTAAGCCTAAGAGTCCAGCTGTTTGTAGATCACCTTCTTAAGAGCTGACTACAACAGTGCAACTCTTGGCAGGGCCCTCTACCCATTTGATCCCTATAATTGTTTTGTTGTACTCAGCCTTTGTTTATAGCGCTGCGGAATCTGTTGGCGCTCTACAAATAACCAATAAGAAGAAGAAGAAGAAAGGGGAAATATTTGAGTGATAAGATACAGATGTTTGACCGGTCTGCAAACTAAGCCTATTTTGATGGGTTCTGGTTTCAAAGAGCAAATCCAGCTATTTCATCTAAAAAAAAAGAAGCCAGTTATACAGTACACTGGCCCTTAAAGTGAATGTAAATTTAGATGATAAAGTGCCTGGTTTTAAAAAATCTGATTAAAAACAGGGGCACTTTAATTCAGCAAAATTTACATTTCACTTGTGTATTTAAAGGGACAGTGGAAACCCTTCATGCTGATTTAGACTCAGCTGCAGGTTTCTTTGATTACTTCCCCTTGTTCCAAGACAGATTGGGCTTCCAAGAAGAGGGAGAGGAAGACTTTCCTTTGAAGTTACAAAAGGAACAAAAATGACTTTTGACATCCTTTAGGTCTATTGTTTTTTTCTTGTGGTAGAAAAGACCCTTTTCCACCAGTAATGTCAGAGATTATTTCTGCCAGATCAGGTCCAAACAGGGTCTTACCCTTGTAAGGAAGTGCTAGAAGCTTGAACTTAGACGTAACATACGGAGAGAAATTTTTGATAAAGGGATATTTTACATGCAATTCTACACATGTGGTGTATGCGCTTAGTTGCCCATGTGGGTTATTATATATAGGCGAGACAACCCAGAGGGTCAGGGAACGCATCTGCCAACACAAGTACACTATCAGAAATGAGAAAACATAAAATCTCCCGGTACCAACACATTTTTTGGAGAAAGGCCACCAAATGAATCAACTTAGATGTATGGTCATTGACCAGGCCCCTAGACACATTAGAGGGGGAGACAGGGTTAAGGATTTATTATACAGAGAGGCTAGATGGATTTGGAAATTAGATACAATGTATCCCAAGGGGTTAAATTGGGAATTTAACTTGCTTCCTTTTATTTAATGTGTAGCAGCCTTTTCTTATCTTTTGTGCTTTTTGATTAGGCATATTGATTTGTATTGCATTTGATATATCTTATGAAACTAACTAAGGCACATTATTATATAATGGTGTGGTGTAATAAGTAACTTGCTACACTTGTTTTTAATTGTGATCATTTCACTTCTGGAATGTAGGGGTTAAATTTGTGTGATGATGTGTATGAGGTCATGTGTGATCTCTTTTTTAGTGACCCCTCCCTATGATGTTGTGATTGGTCACCTGTGTCTATAATAGCTCGACATATTCACTTGTTTGTTAGCTTGATAAAGGGGCAGGAGCCCGAAACGTTGCTCAATAAAGGTGCTGTTGCTCCATATAGAGTGCTACCTGTGTGTTCTATTTCATTATATTTGTTGGGACTTTGGAAAGGGAGGTCCTCCAGGTGTGCACCTACATTTATCCTTAAGCTATTTAAAAGGACATTCCTATGAAGTGTGTTGGGTGCTGTTACTTTCTCATGATTTCAGCCATAACGCCCTGTGGGCTAGCACAGCGAAGCCAGATATCGTGGCTCCCAGTTTGATAAGTTGCATGGTAGCATCTGAAGTAAAGGATTTAGCTAGCTTGAGAGCCTTAATCCTGTCTTGGATTGCCTCCAGAGGAGTCTCTGCTTGAAGACAATCAGACAAGGCATCATGCCAATAGGATGCCACACTAGACACCATGGCAATACAAACTGCAGGTTGCCATTGAAGACCTTGATGAACATACATTTTCTTCAAATAAGCCTCCAGCTTTGTGTCCATTGGATACTTAAAGGAGCAGCTTACTCTATAGGATTAGTAGTTTTTTTTCTTAGCCAGAGTAGAAATTACCCCTTCTATGTTAAGCACCGTCCGCCACAAATCTTTAATGGAGTCAGCGACAGGAAACATCTTTTTAAAAACATGAGACAGGGAAAAAGGAATCCCTGGCTTCTCCCATTCCCACGCAATAATCTCCGTTGCATGGTCTGGAACAGGGAACACTCCCACAGAGGAAGGAACATCAAAGTATGTATTACATTTACTTAATTTCTTCGGGTTGACTACGACAGGTGGGTCAGAGTCGTCCAAAGTAACCAAAACCTCCTTTAACAATACACGAAGGGGTTCAAGCTTAAGTCTGAAGAATACTACTTCAGCATCAGATCAAGGAATTAAACTGTGCAAATCTGAGATTTCACCCTCAAAGGCTACTGATGTATCCTCCTCATCAGACTTATGAGGGAGGGAAACCGGAGTAGCGGTAGATGGGACAGAACCCTTACTATCTGAGTCTCTAATTTTCCTCTTGCGTGTTCCCTTTAACATAGGACAAGCAGATAATGCTGCAGATACCGCTGAAGATACATGTGCAGCAATTTCTGCAGGCAAATAAACTCCTCCAGAAGATTGAGGGGAACCACAGGGCCATTGAGGCTAGGGACCATTGAGGAGAAAGCTGCAGCATTGTCTTAACAGCATCATCCTGGGAGACATTTGGCTCAGAGGGCAACAATCAATTTGTATTCTCCAGAGTTTTATTGAAGCATACAGAACAGAATTGCATGGGCAAAACAATTTGTGCCTCAAGGCACAGCAAGCATTTGGAAAAAGACAAGTCTTGCTCCATATCCTTAATATAGACTTTTCTTTTTATTTAAAGAAAATCTAAAACTTTCTCTTTAAAAAATAAAATTAAGGCAATTTTACCCAAAATGTTTAAAAGCGTTACAGCCTCTAAACAAAAAATGACCTCTGCACAGCCTCTCAAATTCAAGAATTTTGGAGCGCTAAATACGTTAAACAAATACAATTAACAGGAACCTCTACACCTCAGCTTCTACTGATGTGTCTAACCGGACTTTGGAATGCCAAAGCTTGATTTCCCCAAGCACAGCAGCCGAGACAGATCTCCTGTCACCCAAGAGAAAAGACGCCGCTCCGCTACACCTAAAAGCGGAAGAGCGGGTCACATGACCATTCGGCCAACACAATTGCCCAGCTAGAATTACAAGCGCACCACGAAAAAACCACCACAGTACTTGTTTCCTAGTATATGGCATCCAAATGTTATGAAAGCATAGGACGGTAAAAATCACTAAATGCTAAAGTGAAGAAAACGGTTGCACCCACACCAAATCTCTGCAATAGAGTCTCACAACACATACCCTCAATAAAGAGCAATTGAATAAAGGTTAACACTTTACATTAACCCCTTAGTCTCCACACATGAACCAGTGCCTGTCCCCTGCCAGTAGATATCCCAACCCAAGGATATAAAATGTCCCCAGAATTTGCAGTCTCTTTAAGTGCAATGTCTCCAAACCTAGAAAACAAGAAAGCACTTACTTACACTCCAGCTGTCAGGCAGGATGACAGCTTACAAGATGTGAGAGGACACATACTCCTCACAGAGATCTGTAATAAGAGAAAGAACAGAGTAAACTTACTCTGACTTTCTATACCATGGGCAGCAAATCTGTTAGGAAAGCGCAGCAAGGCCAACCTTACAAGTTCCTAACTACTTTAAATACCACTACCCTACTGAAGGGATTAACGTGGACTACAGCTATACCAAAAATCTTGCTTGTAGCAAAAGAAATCCAATTTTCTTCAGACACCAAAACCTCACCTCCTCCATTAACAGAGGCAAAGAGAATGACTGGGGATTGTGGGTAGGGGAGTGACACTTAACAGCTTTGCTGTGGTGCTCTTTGCCTCCTCCTGCTGGCCAGGTGTGATATTCCCAATAGTAATTGATGACGTTGTGGACTCTCCATATCTTAGGAAAGAAATAAAACATGCAACTGCCCACATGAAATAACAAAACAACTCGTAACCGCCCGTACGCAATAACAAACCTAACCACTCTCAAAATATTAAAAAAACCTAACTGCCCCACACAAAGTATTAACAAAAAAAAACACCTAAGCGCCCACAAAAAATATTAACAAACACCTAAACGGCCAACCCCCACATCGCAAAATAATAAAGTAATTAACCCCTAATCTGCAAATTAAACAACGCAAATAACATAATTAAAATAACCCCTAAACCGCCAAACCTCCACATTGCAATAAACCTAATTAACCCCTAAACCACCAACCCCCCACATCGCAATAAACCTAATTAACCTATTAACTCCTAAACCGCCAACCCACCACATCGCAATAAACCTAATTAACTTATTTACTCCTATACCGCCAACCCCCCACAACGCAAATAACTAATTTAATTACGAAGCCCCCTAACACCCCATAAATTAACCCCAATTACATAAAATAAAAAATAATAACATCAATTTAAAAATAAAACCTAAGATTAAATTACAAAAAATAAAAAAAGTTACAGAAAAAAATAAACAAAATTATCAAAAATAAAAAATTAGACCTAATCTACAACCCCTATGAAAATAAAAAAGCCCCCCAAAATAAAAACACCCCCTAAACTAAACTACCTTAAAAGGGCCTTTTGTAGGGCACTGCCCTAAGTTAAACAGCTCTTTTACATAAAAAAGTCTTCATAACAGTAAAACAACCCCACCAAAATAAAAAAACCTAGTACTAAAAAAACTAATCTACCCATTGCCCCTAAAGGGGCATTTGTATGGACTATAAGCTCTTTTACTGCCCATTAAAATAAAAAAGCCATAATGTAAAAAAAAAACACCCAAAAAAATAAAAAATAAAGTAAGTCTAAGCCTGAAATAGGTACTCACAGTTCCTGAAGTCCGGCGGTGAAGATCTTCTTCCAGGCGGCTCCATCATCATCTATTCATCCGGAGCAAAGGCGGCACGGTGCAGAGTGGTCTTCCCCGATGCGGGGATCTAGAGCGGCGGTCCTCAACGGAGTCATCCTCCGTGGCGTGGAGGCTCCTCTTCATGTGATCATCCGCCGCCAATAGGATGAGAGCTACTGAAATCTTATTGGCTGATTTGAACCTCTGCTCAGTGCCGCCTTCACTCAGGATGAAGATAGAAGACGATGGAGCCGTCTGGAAGAAGACTTCAGGAACTGTGATTACCTATTTCAGGTTTTTTTTTAGATTAGGGATTTTTTTTTTTTTTTAAATGGACACTTAAGAGCCGATTGCCCTTTTAAGGGCAATACCCATACAATGGGTAACGTAGGTTTTTTTAGACTTAATTTTTTTTATTTGGGGGGTCGGTTGGGTGGGGGGTTTTACTGTTAGGGGATAATTGGTATTTTTTTTTTTAGGTAAAAGAGTTGTTTTATTGGCTATTGGTAGTTTAGATTAGGCAGTGTTTTTATTTTGGGGGCATTTTTTTTTTTTTAAAGGGGTATTAGTTTACGTTTACATTTTTTTATTTTGGATAGCTTTGCTTATTATTTTCTGTAATTTTACATTTTTTTATTTATTGTAATATTAGCTTTGGGTTTTGTATTTTTTTTTTTTTTCTGGGCAGGCTTATCGCCTAGTGTATTTAAATATATATAGATATATATATATATATATATACAAAACACGGAAGGGAACTGCACTCTCATACCGGACCGGGTACACATCCCATGACCCTGCAACATGCTCAGCCCTGGGTGCCACTGGCACTCACAGGAAGCTGTGCTGTCCCCAGAGCCACAAGCAGTTAACCCCAGACAGGTCTGGGTGCAAGAACCATAGGGAAAATTACAAAACAAATTAATGCAACACACAGAGAAAACCCAGCACTCACTTACAAGCTCTCAGCTAAGATTTAAAAGCAAAAATGGAAAGGTTAGTCACCGCATCTGGCCAAATGGGACAAGCTCAGGTACCACGTCAAGGTCCTCTCCAATACCTGAGACCCTAAAACAGCCACACAATGCAAGCTTTCAAATCCAAACAAACTGAAAACAAGGGAAGGGTGCACAGGAATATGTAACCACCCTAGACATATACAAAACACGGAAGGGAACTGCACTCTCATACCGGACCGGGTACACATCCCATGACCCTGCAACATGCTCAGCCTGAGCTTGTCCCATTTGGCCAGATGCGGTGACTAACCTTTCCATTTTTGCTTTTAAATCTTAGCTGAGAGCTTGTATGTGAGTGCTGGGTTTTCTCTGTGTGTTGTATTAATTTGTTTTGTAATTTTCCCTATGGTTCTTGCACCCAGACCTGTCTGGGGTTAACTGCTTGTGGCTCTGGGGACAGCACAGCTTCCTGTGAGTGCCAGTGGCACCCAGGGCTGAGCATGTTGCAGGGTCATGGGATGTGTACCCGGTCCGGTATGAGAGTGCAGTTCCCTTCCGTGTTTTGTATCTAATTTCTTTCATTTTCTTGGTATTCTTTGTTGAAAATAATAATCTAGGTAGGATCAGGAGCATCATTACTGGGAGCTAGTTGCTGATTGGTAGCTGCACATATATGCCTGTTGTCATTGGCTCACCTGGTGTGTTTAGCTAGCTCCCAGTAAAGCATATGCTTGTTATGATTGGCTCCTTCAACAAAGGATATTTAGAGAACAATGCAAATTTAATAATAGAGGTAAATTGGAAAGGTGCTCTATTTGAATCACGAAAGAAAATATGTGGGTTTCATACCCCTTTAAATGCACATTGGAAACTGAATAAAACTGCACCTTAATACGAGAGAAGTATTTTGCAATTAATAACAGCACTAGAATTTTATTAACAGGTCTTTTAACCAGACAGAACCAAAGTTATTTCTAATCCGTACTCTATAAATATATATTTAGGCGGACAAATGTGTATATGTATGTGATACATTCATATTCATATAGGTTCCCAGTCAATAGAAGCTGAAAAGCAGCCTGCTGCTGATTTCTGGCTAAGTTTTACATAAATAAAATCTACAACTAAACCACCATGAATCAGCACTGCCATTGCAAACAATGATTTTGCTTGTAATGGCTATTAACACTGAGAATACATTGCTAAGGAGACTGACAGGGTATATGCTAGAAAAAGAAAAAAACTAAACAATAGAAACTCAGCATTCCCTGGTGAAGGGAAACAGGCACAATTTTCAGATTGTTTAAAATTCTGTGCTCAATCTAAGTTTTGAATTTTGTGTCCCTTTTACTGATAAAAACAAAACAATGCCAACATCTGTGCAATAATTTCCATATAACACAAAATTATTTAACTTTAACTATATTTTAAATAAACCTATCATCTTTATTCTATTTTGGGGTTTTTTTCTGACAAGATAGTGTGTGTGTAATGACAGCTTTGTGCATTTCTCCTGCCAGTCTGTCTACAGTACTAGACATCTCCGTGTTCTGAATTCTATTCAAATGCGTTTAAGTAGCTTTCTATAAGAAAACATTTCAATTCACCTCAATTGAAACGATTCCACTTGTCCCAAAAGCATGACAAGGAAGCACTCAGAGAATACTGAAAAGTAGCAATAACCTTCTGTTTATATTTATTCTTCACATTTCCTCCACTCCGGATGAAGCACAATTACAGAAGATATTGGATAAGTAGCTAAAGTATGACAAGTAAGCAATGATATTTCAAGGAATATTAAAGTATTTTTTTGTCTGTATAGTATGTTTCAGCACTACAGTGCAAAAGATCTGCATACAAAATGTTTTAAATGCATTTAAACTGTAATATTATTAGCACAATTTGCCTTTTGTTTTGTAACCCAGGGATACCCCCCTTGCGTATGTTTAGCTTTTCTATAGCCACAAATCACCAGCTAGCTTCCAGTAGTGCATTGCTGATGCTGAGGATATCTACGTATTCTTTTCAACAAAGAATATCAAGAAAAAAGTAAATTATTAAAGTGAATTTAAAGGTGTCTTAAAGTTACATGCTCTATCCAAATCATGCAATTTTAATTTTGGCTTTCATATCCCTTTAAGTAAGGAATATCCAATAGAGGGCTAGATTACAAGTGGTGCGCTAACTGTTCCACCGTCGCAATCCAAAAGGGATTTATTGTGGCTCTTTGTGCGCATCTGAAGAAGCACGCGTATTACAGGTTAAAATTAAATGTGTTCACTTAAGCGCAATTGAATGGCGCGACTTCAGAGCTCTGGTTAACTGTTGCACTTGAATAAAAAGTTGCACAAAATATATCAACATCATATTTAAAAGCACAGTTACATTTATAATAATACTAATAAAAATATTTTAAAAAGATAGCAATTAAAAGTTATAAGGGCTCAAAGATATGAGGTCTCAGACAGGCAAATGGCTTTAACATATAGATACATACATTTATATGTCTAAATATGTTTATATATGCACACACACACACACATACATATATATATATATATATATATATATATACACACACACACACACATACATATATATATATATATAGATACACACACACACACACACATACATATATATATATATATATATATATATATACACACACACACACACACACACACATATATATATATATATATATACACACACACACACACACACACATACATATATATATATATATATATATACACATACACACACACACACACATACATATATATATATATATATATATATATATATATATATATACACACACACACACACATACATAAGTGTGTATACATAAATACATATGTATACATATACATAAGTGCACTGGAGCCCTTTGCAGTCATGTAGCTGAAAACATGAAAGCCTACGTCTACCAAAGTTAAAGGGACAGTTTATCAAAAAACTTTCTCTCCTTTAATTTGTTCCCAATAGTCTATTTTTTTGATGTAGTGTAATACATTGTTCACAAATAGCTCCTTAGCCTTTATATTCGCATTTTAAATAGCTGATTTAGCCCGTAGTATTCCTACCTATACTGAAAGTTTCTATACCTAGGTATAGGCTATTGAGTAAC
This sequence comes from Bombina bombina, assembly GCF_027579735.1. Lineage (NCBI taxonomy): Eukaryota > Metazoa > Chordata > Amphibia > Anura > Bombinatoridae > Bombina > Bombina bombina. The sequence goes on along the minus strand of NC_069504.1, from coordinate 314,220,247 downwards.
TTTATAATTAAACACAGCCAGCAGAAGACATTACACTCACAGTGGGAGGTGGAAGAGATACAATTCTAAAATGTTAATTTTCAATTGTTCTTTCTAAGTATTGCACAGAGACAGAGATAAGAAGGGGAAGCATTTGAGTGATAAGATAACGAGATCCGATCTGTCTGCAAGCTTAGCCTATTTTTATGGGCTGTGGTTTCAAAGAGCAATTCCAGCTATTTCTTTTGCAAAAAGAAGCAAACATTAGCGATTTCCCATACATTTTATATGCTGCAGCTGGTATAACAAGTCATGGGGAACACATTCAAGGAAAAACAATTTTACAGTTAACTGTCCCTTTAACGTGTGAGTAGGAGCCCATAGTACTGCTTCACTCATAATCTAATCCAAAATGTTTTACGATTTATCTTAGTCAGAGGATGTTTTAAATCCTCTGTAATCAGCTACACATTAATCTCTTTTTTTTGTCATGTGTATATCGGTTCTATGCTGCAACCAGAATTTGGAAAACTATATTACTATATTTATAATTTAGAAAACTATAAAATGCAATGCTAACAAAACAAAGCACACTATAAAGAAGGAAAAAGCCAGGCAGCGAAAAGTAAACAAAATGTTCCTTCCCACTCACTAAAATGAAATCCATAAACTACAGATTTTTAAAGGGATTATGTTATCACAATAGATTTCCTTAATAAATGGGGCATCTCTAGAGATGGAGAGGCGTGACCTAAAGTGTATATTGCATTTACCCTGAGATTGCCTATGGATTGGAGGATACAGAAAGTCTTATTTATTTAACCTTAAAGCAGTGCTTCAGATAGGCTTTAGCTAAGGAGACCAACACATCAATTCCACAAAGCTTTTTTATGCTGATTCTTAACTCAGTGCACAAGGAATAAATAAATACATACATACATAAAAATAACCTTTATGTCCACTTTAAGTATCTGGTGAAGAAAAATTAAATCACAATACTATTGTTTACCCTATTTTTAAAGTAAGATACCATTTAAAATGTTCACATTGAGTAAAGTTTGACTCCAAGTTAAGTCTTTTGCAGAATAGTTACTGAAACAGAAGAAAACATGCTCAACATTTAGAATCTTATTTATAAGTATTTTTTATTTTATATACTTATTAACATTATTTTAATTTACTAACATTTTACACTAGTGAATTGTACAAAGCACATGTTTATATAGCTATTTACTATTAGTTTTGATTTATGTGAAAAATATTAAAACAAAAAAGTGGACTATCCATTCGGTTTTCCTTCCTAATTACACTAAAAGTTATACAGGACAATTCTAAGAATATACAGATTCAACTGATAATTTGAGTGGATTTCTTTTTGTTTAAAGGAGATATAGAATGCTACTTTACCTCCTGGTTGGCAACAGCTAGTTCTTCTTCCAGCGCAGACACTCTTTCTAAAGAAACCCTCAGTCGTTCCCTTACCTGAAAGAAAAATCAAAATATGCAATAACATAATTTTCTATTGAATTCTGTAAGAAATGCGTTAATACTGATAAAGATGTTAACTTTATTGTGAGAAAAACAAATGCATGTATACATTTGCAGATATGATCCATGGAAAATATGATGTGGTCATTAGAGTAACAGGAATACATTAGGAATAAACATTGTTTTTCTTTAAATTTCTTATGAAATTATAAAGCTTTAGAGATAACCTATTTTCTTTCATTTTTGACAACTTTACAATGTTTCAAAAAGATTTTTGTTTATCTTATAGGTCTGTTTATAGCTTTCCTTATGCTGACACACCATAAGCAATAATACTATAAATAACAATAAAGAAAAGAAGAGATTAATATTTCATAAATGTAAGAGATCTGACATCATATTGGAAATGATTATGGAAATAGATCTGTCTATCTAAATTTAATTACGTAACAAAGCCATGCTTGAAATTCATTTGTTGTTACAAAATTATTGCTGAAACAGGAAAAAATAAGGTGGAGAATCAAGAATCACAAAAAAAGGGAAAAAAATAAGAGGAATTAAAAAAAAAACAAAAAAAAAAAATACAGATACAAAAGATACAAAAAAGTGAAAATTACCACATTTCACTGGAATAATGTGAAGGGTAATTCAATGCTTTCCAACTTTATTAAATAAAATATAATAGGTGACAGAGAAACACGCTATACTAAATTGGAATATTAAACTTTTGAGATATTTTGCAAATTCAAGACCAGCAAAATTTTAACAATTATGACACTCTTTAATCAAACTGTATTTATTGTTTTGTTATTCAGTGTGTCCCCAAACATTAAATATATAATTTTAAGACAAAAATATGTTTTTACTGATGCAGTACAGGTGCTCATCCCTAAATCCAGAATAATTCAGAAATTATTATTATTAGTTATTTGTACAGCGCCAACAGGTTCCACAGCAAACTTTAAGAATAAAATTATCAAAAATTACTATTTTCCCTGCCTGTAATTTACAATCTACTCAACTTGTGTCTTTCGTTTGTTTTTTTTTTTCTGTTCTAAAATGCAAATAATAACAATAATCTATATTTATTTCAGTATTAAAATTGCTATAAACCTACCTTTAGGTTGCATGTATAAGCTTCAGTATGACATGTAATATATTGCCTAAATTACATAAGATATTGTTGTTTACATTTGGTTCCATCCCCTCCAAACTGTCACATTTTGAAGATGCAAATATTCCAAAATCTAAACTATTTCAAAATCCAAGCCTTGTCCAGTCCCAAGCAGTTTGGATAAAGGGGTTTCTATCTGTACTAATATTTCTAATTCATTAAAATATATTCAAAAGAAACACAAAACTGTGTAAAATATTTTAATCAAATGTTTTATTATGTAAGAGAATAAAAAACTGCAATTGCAATTAAAACCATTATTAAAGGGACAATCTACACCAGAATTTTTATTGTTTAGAAAAGATAGATAATCCCTTTATTACCCATTCCCTAGTTTTGCACAAGCAACACAGTTATAAAAATACACTTTTTACCTCTGTGTTTACCTTGTATCTAAGGCCTAGATTTAGAGTTGGGCGGTAGCCGTCAAAACCAGCGTTAGAGGCTCCTAACGCTGGTTTTGGGCTACCGCTGGTATTTAGAGTCAGTCAGGAAAGGGTCTAACGCTCACTTTCCAGCCACGACTTTTCCATACCACAGATCCCCTTACGTCAATTGCGTATCCTATCTTTTCAATGGGATCTTTCTAACGCCGGTATTTAGAGTCGTGTCTGAAGTGAGCGTTAGAAATCTAACGACAAAACTACAGCCGCAGAAAAAAGTCAGTAGTTAAGAGCTTTCTGGGCTAACGCCTGTTTATAAAGCTCTTAACTACTGTGCTCTAAAGTACACTAACACCCATAAACTACCTATGTACCCCTAAACCGAGGTCCCCCCACATCGCCGCCACTCTATTAAAATTTTTTAACCCCTAATCTGCCGACCGCACGCCGCTGCCACATACATTATCCCTATGAACCCCTAATCTGCTGCCCCTAACACCGCCGACCCCTATATTATATTTATTAACCCCTAATCTGAAGCCCCCGCTATCGCTGACCCCTGCATATTATTATTAACCCCTAATCTTCTGCTCCGTACACCGCTGCCACCTACATTATAGCTATGTACCCCTAATCTGCTGCGCCTAACACCGCCGACCCCTATATTATATTTATTAACCCCTAATCTGCCCCCCTCACCGTCGCCTCCACCTGCCTACACTTATTAACCCCTAATCTGCCGAGCGGACCGCACCGCTACTATAATAAAGTTATTAACCCCTAATCCGCCTCACTCCCGCCTCAATAACCCTATAATAAATAGTATTAACCCCTAATCTGCCCTCCCTAACATCGCCGACACCTAACTTCAAGTATTAACCCCTAATCTGCCGATCGGAGCTCACTGCTACTCTAATAAATTTTTTAACCCCTAAAGCTAAGTCTAACCCTAACCCTAACCCTAACACCCCCCTAAGTTAAATATAATTTTATTCTAATGAAATAAATTAACTCTTATTAAATAAATTATTCCTATTTAAAGCTAAATACTTACCTGTAAAATAAACCCTAATATAGCTACAATATAAATTATAATTATATTGTAGCTATTTTAGGATTAATATTTATTTTACAGGCAACTTTGTATTTATTTTAACCAGGTACAATAGCTATTAAATAGTTAATAACTATTTAATAGCTAAAATAGTTAAAATAATTACAAAATTACCTGTAAAATAAATCCTAACCTAAGTTATAATTAAACCTAACACTACACTATCAATAAATTAATTAAATACAATACCTACAATTATCTATAATTAAACCTAACACTACACTATCAATAAATTAATTAAATAAAATACCTACAATTATCTACAATTAAACCTAACACTACACTATCAATAAATTAATTAAATACAATACCTACAAATAAATACAATTAAATAAACTAACTAAAGTACAAAAAATAAAAAAGAACTAAGTTACAAAAAATAAAAAAATATTTACAAACATTGGAAAAATATTACAACAATTTTAAACTAATTACACCTACTCTAAGCCCCCTAATAAAATAACAAAGACCCCCAAAATAAAAAAAATGCCCTACCCTATTCTAAAATAAAAAAGTTCAAAGCTCTTTTACCTTACCAGCCCTGAAAAGGGCCCTTTGCGGGGCATGCCCCAAAGAATTCAGCTCTTTTGCCTGTAAAAAAAACACATACAATACCCCCCCGAACATTACAACCCACCACCCACATACCCCTAATCTAACCCAAACCCCCCTTAAATAAACCTAACACTAAGCCCCTGAAGATCTCCCTACCTTGTCTTCACCTCACCGGGTCCCGATCTGTCCAGAAGAGGGTCCGAAGTCTTGATCCAAGCCCAAGCGGGGGGCTGAAGAGTGACGTCCATCCTCGGGCTGAAGTCTTGATCCAAGCGGCGGCTGAAGAACTCCATCATCGGGCTGAAGTCGGAAGTCCATCATCGGGATGAAGTCTTCTATCAAGCCGCATCTTCAATCTTCTTTCTTCCGGAGCGGAGCCATCTTCTTCCAAGCCGACGCGGAACATCCTCTTCAACCGACGCCTACTCACTGAATAACGGTTCCTTTAAATGACGTCATCCAAGATGGTGTCCCTCGAATTCCGATTGGCTGATAGGATTCTATCAGCCAATCGGAATTAAGGTAGGAATATTCTGATTGGCTGATGGAATCAGCCAATCAGATTCAAGTTCAATCCGATTGGCTGATTGGATCAGCCAATCAGATTGAGCTTGCATTCTATTGGCTGATCGGAACAGCCAATAGAATGCGAGCTCAATCTGATAGGCTGATTGAATCAGCCAATCGGATTGAACTTGATTCTGATTGGCTGATTCCATCAGCCAATCAGAATTTTCCTACCTTAATTCCGATTGGCTGATAGAATCCTATCAGCCAATCGGAATTCGAGGGACGCCATCTTGGATGACGTCCCTTAAAGGAACCGTCATTCGTCGGGAAGTCGTCGGAAGAAGAAGATGGGTCCGCAGTGGAGGTCTTCAAGATGGAGACGGTCCTCATCGGATGAAGATAGAAGATGCCGCTTGGAAGAAGATGGTTGCCGGTCCGGATCTACTCTTCTTCCCGGATAGGATGAAGACTTTGGAGCCTCTTCTGGACTTCTTCAGCCATCGGATGATGGAGGTCTAGCCCCCGCTTGGGCTTGGATGAAGATTTCGGAGCCTGGAACAATCGGTGATACCTGGCATGGTGAAGACAAGGTAGGAAGATCTTCAGGGGCTTAGTGTTAGGTTTATTTATGGGGGGTTTGGGTTAAATTTGGGGTATGTGGGTGGTGGGTTGTAATGTTGGGGGGGTATTGTATGTTTTTTTTTACAGGCAAAAGAGCTGAATTCTTTGGGGCATGCCCCGCAAAGGGCCCTTTTAAGGGCTGGTAAGGTAAAAGAGCTTTGAACTTTTGTAATTTAGAATAGGGTAGGGCATTTTTTTTTATTTTGGGGGTCTTTGTTATTTTATTAGGGGGCTTAGAGTAGGTGTAATTAGTTTAAAATTGTTGTAATATTTTTCTAATGTTTGTAAATATTTTTTTATTTTTTGTAACTTAGTTAGTTTATTTAATTGTATTTATTTGTAGATATTGTATTTAATTAATTTATTGATAGTGTAGTGTTAGGTTTAATTGTAACTTAGGTTAGGATTTATTTTACAGGTAATTTTGTAATTATTTTAACTATTTTAGCTATTAAATAGTTCTAAACTATTTAATAGCTATTGTACCTGGTTAAAATAAATACAAAGTTACCAGTAAAATAAATATAAATCCTAAAATAGCTATAATATAATTATAATTTATATTGTAGCTATATTAGGGTTTATTTTACAGGTAAGTATTTAGCTTTAAATAGGAATAATTTATTTAATAAGAGTTAATTTATTTCGTTAGATTTAAATTATATTTAACTTAGGGGGGTGTTAGGGTTAGGGTTAGACTTAGCTTTAGGGGTTAACTCTAAATACCAGCGGTATTTAAAAGTTGCGTGAGAAAAAAAGCACGCGTAGCTAACGCACCCCTTTGGCCGCAAAACTCTAAATCTAGGCGTAAGCCTCTGCAAACTGCCCCCTTATTTCAGTTTTTTTGGCAGACATCCATTTTAGCCAATCAGAGCTGGCTCCCCTGAACTCCACATGCGTGAGCAGTGTTATCTATATGACACATGAACAAATACCCTCTAGTGGTGAAAAACTGTCAAAATGCCCTGAGAGAAGAGGCGGCCTTCAAGGGCTTAGAAATTAGCATATGAACCTCCCAGGTTTAGCTTTCAACTAAGAATACCAATTGAACAAAGCAAAATCGGTGATAAAAGTAAATTGGAAAACGGTTTAAAATTACATTCTCTATCTGCATCATGAAAGTTTATTTTGGACTAGACTGTCACTTTAAGAAACAAGAATTTCCCAAAGGATGAAAGCTATTTTTTGGCTTTTTAGAGGGTTAAGGAAAGTCCATGATACATATGTTTAAATATACTTGTGACAAAAGCTAAAGATTGGTTTGTATTTGGAATACTGAACCCAATTTTTTTCTTTCATGATTCAGATAGAGCATGCAATTTTAAGCAACTTTCTAATGTACTCCTATTATCAATTTTTATTCATTCTCTTGGTATCATTATTTGAAAAAAAGCAGGAATGTAAGCTTACGAGCCGGGCCATTTTTTGTTCAGCACCCTGGATAGAACTTGCTGATTGGTGGCTGCATTTAGCTACCAATCAGCAATCGCTACCCAGATGCTGAACCAAAGATGGTTCGGCATGTAAGCATACATTCCTGCTTTTTTCAAATACCAAGAGATACCAAGAGAACTAAGAAAATGTTTAAAATTTACAAATTTGTGAATGATTACTTTTTGGGGGGAGTAGAGAGCTTGGACTGTGGCATTCTTATTTGGAAAAATAACAGCAGCTAGTCTTGGGATAGGACTTGGGCCTAGCACCAAAGAGGATGTATCTGCTTCCTTACCAATTTATGTTTCAATGCAAATTTTCTTTCAAAGTGTCAGTTCCAATGCTTTTAAAACATTTGTTTTATAATGATTAATACATACTCTTGTATGTAGTTATAAAAGAAAGAGAGGGAATTTTATCCCTTTAACTAGAATCATGGAACATAAATCTCTAGCCAGAGGATGGGAACAAAGGACCAATAAAAGAAAGGTAATTTCTAGTAGTGGGGAATGTGGACTAATTTGAAGCCCTTATCACTCCCTCTTATATAATTAAGATGGGTATGAGATTACCCTAATTTTCAGGTGACCACCATAGCAATTGTGACAAGACAAGAATGATACCCTATTTGTAAAGGGAGCCCCCTCTTTCTAATGTTGCATCACATATCCCTTTCATTAATACATGATTACCATAAAAAACAAAATTTATGTAAGAACTTACCTGATAAATTAATTTCTTTCATATTGGCAAGAGTCCATGAGCTAGTGACCTATGGGATATACAATCCTACCAGGAGGGGCAAAGTTTCCCAAACCTCAAAATGCCTATAAATACACCCCTCACCACACCCACAATTCAGTTTAATGAATAGCCAAGTAGTGGAGTGAAAAAATAAGGAGTAAAAAAGCATACAAAAAGAGGAACTGGATATAAAATTGTGCTTTTATACAAAAATCATAACCACCATAAAAAGAGTGGGCCTCATGGACTCCAATATGAAAGAAATGAATTTATCAGGTAAGTTCTTACATAAATTATGTTTTCTTTCATGTAATTGGCAAGAGTCCATGAGCTAGTGACGTATGGGTTAGAAATACCCAAGATGTGGGAGACCACAGAAGAGTCACTAGAAAGGGAAGGATAAAATAGAAAAAAGCTATTTCCGCTAAAAAAAATTAAAGTCTCTCATAAATTTCACATAAATTACAAGAAAAAACTTAAATCATAAGCAGAAGAATCAAACTGAGACAGCTACCTGAAGAACTTTTCTACCAAAGACTGCTTCAGAAGAAGCAAATACATCAAAATGGTAACATTTAGTAAACGTATGCAAAGACGACTAAGTTGCTGCTTTGCAAACCTGATCAAACGAAGCCTTATTCTTAAAAGCCCAAGAAATGGTGACTGATCTAGTAGAATGAGCTGTAATTCTCTGAGGCGTAGACTGTCCCGCCTTCAAATAAGCCTTATGAATCAAAATCTTTAACCAAGATGTCAAAGAAATGGCAGAGGCTTTCTAAACTTTCCTAGGACCAGAAAAAACAACAAATAGAATAGAAAACTTCCTGAAACCTTTAGTAGCTTTGACATAATATTTCAAAGCTCTTACAATATCCAAATAATGTAAAGATCTTTTAAGAGTATTCTTGGGATTAGGACACAAAAATGAACAACAATTTTACTACTAATGTTGTTAGAATTCACAACCTTAGAAAGAAATTTAAATGAAGTCTGCAAAACAGCCTTATCCTGAGGAAAAATTAGAAAAGGAGACTCACAAGAGAGAGCAGACAATTCGGAAAATCTCCTAGCAGAAGAGATAGCCAAAAGTAACAACACTTTCCAAGAAAGTAGTTTAATATCCAAAGAATGCATAGGCTCAAAAGGGGGAGCCTGCAAAGCCTTCACAACCAAATTAAGACTCCAAGGAGGAGAGATTGATTTAATAACAGGCTTGATACGAACCTGAACAAAATAGTGAATATCAGGAAGTTTAGCAATCTTTCTAGGAAATAAAACAGAAAGAGCAGATATTTGTCTCTTTAAGGTACTTGCAGACAAACCTTTATCCAAACCATCCTGAAGAAACTGTAAAATTCTAGGAATCCTAAAAGAATGCCAAGAGAATTTATGAGAAAAACACAGTGAAATATAGGTTTTCCAAACCCAATAATAAATCTTCCTTGAAACAGACTTACGAGCCTGTAGCATAATATTAATCACTGAGTCAGAGAAACTTCTATGACTAAGTACTAAGCGTTCAATTTCCATACCTTCAAATTTAGAGATTTGAGATCCTGATGGAAAAACGGCCCTTGAGACAGAAGGTCTGGCCTTAAAGGAAGTGGCCAAATTTGGCAACTGGACATCCAGACAATATCCGCATACCAAAACCTGTGAGGCCATGCTGGTGCTATCAGAAACACATGCAATTGTTCCAATATGATCTTGGAGATCACCCTTGGAAGAAGAACTAGAGGCAGAAAAATGTAAGCAGGTTGGTAAAACCAAGGAACTGCTAACGCATCCACCATCTATGCCTGAGGATCCCTGGACCTGGAAAGGTACCTGGGACACTTCTTGTTTAGATGGGAAGCTATCAGATCTATTTCGGGGGTGGGGGCCACATCTGTAAAATCTGACAAAATACATCTGGATGAAGAGACCACTCCCCTGGATGTAAAGACTGACAACTGAGATAATCCGCTTCCCAATTGTCTACACCTGGGATATGTATCACAGAAATTAGACAGGAGTTGGATTCTGCCCAAGAAAGTATTTGAGATACTTCTTCCATCACTAAAGGACTGCGAGTCCCCCCTTGATAATTGACATATGCCACAGTTGTGATATTGTCTGTCTGAAAACAAATGAATGATTCTCTCTTTAATAGAGGTCAAGTCTGAAGAGCCCTGAAAATAGCACGGAGTTCTAAAATAGTGATTGATAACCTCGCCTCATGAGAATTCCAAACTACTTGTGCTGTCAGAGACCGCCCAGACAGCTCCTCAACCTGTGAGACTGCATCTGTTGAAATCACAGTCCAGGAAGGACGAACAAAAGAGGCCCCTTGAAAAATCCGATGATGGTCCAACCACCAGGACAGAGAGAGTTGAATGTTGGGATTTAAGTATATCAACTGTGATATCCGAGTATAATCCCTGCACCATTGCTTCAGCATGCAAAGCTGCAGAGGTCTCATATGAAAATGAGCAAAGGGGATCGCGTCCAATGCTGCAGTCATGAGACCTAAAACTTCCATGCACATAGCCACTGAAGGGAATGATCAAGAGTGAAGATTTTGACAGGCAGAAACCAATTTCATTTGTCGCTTGTCTGAATCACTGAATCTATCTGGAAACCTAAAAAGGTGACCCTTGTCTGAGGAATCAAAGAACTCTTTGGTAAATGGATTCTCCAACCATGTTTTTGAAGAAACAACACAAGTTGATTCGTGTGAGAGTCTGCTGAATGAAAAGATTGAGCCAGTAGCAAGATATCATCCAAATAAGGAAACACTGCAATACCCTGCTCTCTGATTACAGATAGAAGGGCACTGAGATTCTTGGAGCTGTTGCTAGGCCAAATGGAAGAGCAACAAATTGGTAATGTTCGTCTAGAAAAGAGAGTCTCATAAACTGATAGTGGTCTGGATGAATCAGAATGTGAAGATACGCATCCTGTAAGTCTATTGAGGACATGTAATGACCTTGCTAAACAAAAGGCCGAATAGTCACCATCTTGAAAGTTGGGACCCTTACAAATTGATTAAAAAACTTCAGATCTAGAACTGGTCTGAAAGAATTTTCCTTCTTCGGGACAATGAATAGATTTGAATAAAAACCCAGACCCTGTTCCAGAATTGGAACTGGTACAATTACTCATGAAAGCTCTATATCTGAAACACACTTCAAAAAGGCCTGAGCTTTCACAGGATTTGATGGAACGTGAGAGAGAAAAAATCTTCTCACAGGAGGTCTTATTCTGAAACCTGTTCAATACCCCTGAGAGACAATATTCTGAATCCAATGATTCTGAACGGAACCTGCCCAATCGTCTTGAAATAATTTCAATCAGCCCCCCACCAGCAGAACTGGATTGAGGGCCACACCTTCATGCAGTCTTGGGGGCTGGCTTTGGTTTCTTATAAGGCTTGGATTTATTCCAACTTGAGGATGGCTTCCAATTCTAGCCAGAGTCCTTAGGGGAAGGAGTGGTTTTCTGTTCTCTAGTCTGACGAAAGGAACAAAACCGATTAGAAGCTTTAGATTTGCCCTTAGACTTTTTATCTTGAGGCAAAAAAACTCCCTTCCCCTCAGTAATATTGGAATAGAATCCAACTGGGAACCAAATAAATTATTACCCTGGAATGATAGAGATAGTAACCTAGATTTAGATACCATGTCAGCATATTATGATTTGAGCCATAAAGCTCCTCTAGCTAAAATAGCCAAAGACATAGATTTAACATTAAATTTGATGATATCAAAAATAGCATCACAGATAAAATGATTAGCATGTTGAAGCAAACGAAGAAAGCTATGCAAATTCCAGTTGTGCTAAGCTATCCAAGGAAGAAGGTAATGCAGCCACAACATCAGCCATCGAAATGGCAGGTCTGAGAATATAGCCAGAATGCAAATAAGCTTTCCTTAGATAAGATTCAATTTTCCTATCTAAAGGATCCTTAAAAGAAGTGCTATCTTCCATAGGAATAGTAGTACATTTAGCAAGAGTAGAAATAGCCCCATCATCCTTAGGGAATTTTTCCCAAAACTCTAATTTAGCCACTGGCAAAGGATACAACTTTTTAAACCTTGAAGAAGGAACAAAAGAAGTACCAGGCTTAAACCATTCCTTAGCAATCACATCAGAAAAAGCATCAGGAACAGGAAAAACCTCAGGAGTAGTCACAGGAGGTTTATAGACAGAATTTAAACATTTACTGGATTTATTATCAAGAGGACCAGACTCCTCAATATCCAAAGTTAGCAACATTTCTTTTAACAAAGAACGAATATACTCAACCTTAAAAACATAAGATTATTTATCAGTGTCAATGTCTGAAGTAGGATCTTCTGAGTCAGAGAGATCCTCATCAAGAGGATGATATATCAGTATGTTGCCGGTCAATAAAAATTTCATCAGTATTATGAGAAGTTTTAAAAGACCTTTTACGTTTATTTGAAGGCGGTATAGCAGCCATAGCCTTCTGTATTGCATCAGCAATATAATTTTTCATATCAACAGGGATATCATGTACTTTAGATGTTGAAGGAACAACAGATACTGTACTAGCACTAATAGAAACCTTTTCTGCATGCAAAAGTTTATCATGACAATTGTTACATACTAGAGCTGGAGATATAATCTCCACTAGCTTGCAACAGATACACTTAGCTTTGGTAGAACTGTGTTCAGGCAGCATGGTTCCTACAGCAGCTTTTGAGACAGGATCAGATTGAGACAGCTTGTAAAATATAAAAGAAAAAATAACATTTAAACAAAAATATCTTATTTCCCCATATAGAAGTTTCAGGAATGGGAAAAAACATAATTTATGCTTACCTGATAAATTTATTTCTCTTGTAGTGTATCCAGTCCACGGATCATCCATTACTTGTGGGATATTCTCCTTCCCAACAGGAAGTTGCAAGAGGATCACCCACAGCAGAGCTGCTATATAGCTCCTCCCCTAACTGCCATATCCAGTCATTCGACCGAAACAAGCCGAGAAAGGAGAAACCATAGGGTGCAGTGGTGACTGAAGTTTAATTAAAATTTAGACCTGCCTTAAAAGGACAGGGCGGGCCGTGGACTGGATACACTACAAGAGAAATAAATTTATCAGGTAAGCATAAATTATGTTTTCTCTTGTTAAGTGTATCCAGTCCACGGATCATCCATTACTTGTGGGATACCAATACCAAAGCTTAAGTACACGGATGATGGGAGGGACAAGGCAGGAACTTAAACGGAAGGAACCACTGCCTGTAGAACCTTTCTCCCAAAAACAGCCTCCGAAGAAGCAAAAGTATAAAATTTGTAAAATTTTGAAAAGGTATGAAGCGAAGACCAAGTCGCAGCCTTGCAAATCTGTTCAACAGAGGCCTCATTTTTAAAGGCCCAGGTGGAAGCCACAGCTCTAGTAGAATGAGCTGTAATTCTTTCAGGGGGCTGCTGTCCAGCAGTCTCATATGCTAAACGGATTATACTCCGAAGCCAAAAAGAAAGAGAGGTTGCCGAGGCCTTTTGACCTCTCCTCTGTCCAGAGTAAATAACAAACAGGTGAGATGTTTGGCGAAAATCTTTAGTAACCTGCAAGTAAAACTTCAATGCACGGACTACGTCTAGATTATGCAAAAGACGTTCCTTCTTTGAAGAAGGATTAGGGCATAATGATGGAACAACAATCTCTTGATTGAAACCACCTTAGGTAAAAACCCAGGTTTTGTACGCAGAACTACTTTATCTGAATGAAAGATCAGATAAGGAGAATCACAATGTAAGGCAAATTACTCCGAGACTCTTCGAGCCGAGGAAATAGCCATCAGAAAAAGAACTTTCCATGATAGAAGTTTGATATCAATAGAATGAAGGGGTTCAAACGGAACCCCTTGAAGAACTTTAAGAACCAAGTTTAATCTCCATGGGGGAGCAACAGGTTTAAACACAGGCTTAATTCTAACTGAAGCCTGACAAAATGCCTGAACGTCTGGAACTTCTGCCAGACGCTTGTGTAAAAGAATAGACAGAGCAGAAATCTGTCCCTTTAAAGAACTAGCTGATAGTCCTTTGTCCAAAACCTCTTGGAGGAAGGACAATATCCTAGGAATCCTAACCCTACTCCATGAGTAATTCTTGGATTCACACCAATGAAGATATTTACGCCAAATCTTGTGGTACATTTTGCTGGTGACAGGCTTTCGTGCCTGTATTAAGGTATCAATTACTGACTCGGAGAAGCCACGCTTTGATAGGATCAAGCGTTCAATATCCATGCAGTCAGTCTCAGAGAAAGTAGATTCGGATGATTGAAAGGACCTTGTATTAGAAGGTCTTGTCTCAGAGGCAGAGTCCATGGTGGAAAGGATGACATGTCCACTAGGTCTGCATACCAGGTCCTGCGTGGCCACGCAGGCGCTATCAATATCACCGATGCTCACTCCTGTTTGATTTTGGCAATCAGACGAGGGAGCAGAGGAAATGGTGGAAACACATAGGCCAGGTTGAAGAACCAAGGCGCTGCTAGAGCATCTATCAGTGCCGCTTCTGGGTCCCTGGACCTGGATCCGTAACAAGGAAGCTTGGCGTTCTGGCGAGACGCCATGAGATCCAGTTCTGATTTGCCCCAACGGAGAACCAATTGAGCAAACACCTCTGGATGGAGTTCCCACTTCCCCGGATGAAAAGTCTGACGACTTAGAAAATCCGCCTCCCAGTTCTCTACCCCTGGGATATGAATCGCTGATAGGTGGCAAGAGTGAGTCTCTGCCCAGCGAATTATCTTGGAGACTTCTGACATCGCTAGGGAACTCCTGGTCCCCCCTTGATGGATGATGTAAGCCACAGTCGTGATGTTGTCCGACTGAAATCTGATGAACCTCAGTGTTGCTAACTGAGGCCAAGCTAGAAGAGCATTGAATATTGCTCTTAACTCCAGAATATTTATTGGGAGGAGTTTCTCCTCCTGAGTCCATGAACCCTGAGCCTTCAGGGAGTTCCAGACTGCACCCCAACCTAGAAGGCTGGCGTCTGTTGTTACAATGGTCCAATATGGCCTGCGAAAGGTCATACCTTTGGACAGATGGACCCGAGATAACCACCAGAGAAGAGTATCTCTGGTTTCCTGATCCAGATTTAGTAGAGGGGACAAATCTGTGTAATCCCTATTCCACTGACTGAGCATGCATAATTGCAGCGGTCTGAGATGCAGGCGCGCAAATGGCACTATGTCCATCGCCGCTACCATTAAGCCGATTACTTCCATGCACTGAGCCACCCTGGGGCGCGCAATGGAGTGAAGAACACGGCAAGCATTTAGAAGTTTTGATAACCTGGACTCTGTCAGGTAAATTTTCATTTCTATAGAATCTATCAGAGTCCCTAGGAAGGAAACCCTTGTGAGAGGAGATAGAGAACTCTTTTCTTCGTTCACTTTCCACCCATGCGACCTCAGAAATGCCAGAACTATCTCTGTATGAGACTTGGCAATTTGAAAGCTTGACGCCTGTATCAGGATGTCGTCTAGGTAAGGAGCCACCGCTATGCCTCACGGTCTTAGAACCGCCAGAAGTGAGCCCAGAACCTTTGTAAAAATTCTTGGGGCTGTAGCCAACCCGAATGGAAGAGCTACAAACTGGTAATGCCTGTCTAGAAAGGCAAACCTCAGGAACCAATGATGATTCTTGTGGATCGGAATGTGAAGGTAGGCATCCTTTAAGTCCACTGTGGTCATGTACTGACCCTCTTGGATCATGGGTAAAATGGTTCGAATAGTTTCCATCTTGAATGATGGAACTCTAAGGAATTTGTTTAGGATCTTTAGATCCAAAATTGGTCTGAAGGTTCCCTCTTTTTTGGGAACCACAAACAGATTTGAATAAAACCCCTGTCCTTGTTCCGTCCGCGGAACTGGATGGATCACTCCCATTACAAGGAGGTCTTGCACGCAGCTTAGGAATGCCTCTTTCTTTATCTGGTTTGCAGATAATCTTGAAAGGTGAAATCTCCCTTGTGGGGGAGAAGCTTTGAAGTCCAGAAGATATCCCTGAGATATGATCTCCAACGCCCAGGGATCCTGAACATCTCTTGCCCACGCCTGGGCGAAGAGAGAGAGTCTGCCCCCTACTAGATCCGTTGTTGGATAGGGGGGCCGCTCCTTCATGCTGTCTTGGAGGCAGCAGCAGGCTTTCGGCCTGCTTGCCCTTGTTCCAGGACTGGGTAGGTTTCCAGGCCTGCTTAGATTGAGGAAAAGTTCCCTCTTGTTTTGAAGTAGAGGGAGCTGATCCTGCACCTGCCTTGAAATTTCGAAAGGCACGAAAATTAGACTGTTTGGCCCTTGATTTGGCCCTGTCCTGAGGAAGGGTATGACCCTTACCTCCAGTAATGTCAGCAATAATTTCTTTCAAACCAGGCCCGAATAAGGTCTGCCCCTTGAAAGGAATGTTAAGTAATTTAGACTTTGAAGTCACATCAGCTGACCAGGAATTAAGCCATAGTGCCCTACGCGCCTGGATGGCGAATCCGGAATTCTTAGCCGTTAGTTTAGTCAAATGAACAATGGCATCAGAAACAAATGAGTTAGCTAGCTTAAGTGTTCTAAGCTTGTCAATAATTTCAGTCAATGGAGCTGTATGGATGGCCTCTTCCAGGGCCTCAAACCAGAATGCCACCGCAGCAGTGACAGGCGCAATGCATGCAAGGGGCTGTAAAATAAAAACCTTGTTGAATAAACATTTTCTTAAGGTAACCCTCTAATTTTTTTATCCATTGGATCTGAAAAAGCACAACTGTCCTCAACCGGGATAGTGGTACGCTTTGCTAAAGTAGAAACTGCTCCCTCCACCTTAGGGACTGTCTGCCATAAGTCCTGTGTAGTGGCATCTATTGGAAACATTTTTCTAAATATAGGAGGTGGGGAAAAGGGCACACCGGGTCTATCCCACTCCTTACTAATAATTTCTGTAAGCCTTTTAGGTATTGGAAAAACATCAGTACTCACCAGCACTGCATAGTATTTATCCAGCCTACACAATTTCTCTGGCACTGCAATTGTGTCACAGTCATTCAGAGCAGCTAATACCTCCCCAAGTAACACACGGAGGTTCTCAAGCTTAAATTTAAAATTAGAAATCTCTGAATCAGGTCTCCCCGATTCAGAGACGTCACCCACAGACTGAAGCTCTCCGTCCTCAGGTTCTGCATATTGTGACGCAGTATCAGACATGGCTCTTACAGCATCTACGCGCTCTGTATCTCGTCTAACCCCAGAGCTATCGCGCTTGCCTCTCAATTCAGGCAATCTGGCTAATACCTGTGACAGGGTATTATTCATGATTGCAGCCATGTCCTGCAAAGTAATCGCTATGGGCATCCCTGATGTACTTGGCGCCATATTAGCGTGCGTCCCTCGAGCGGGAGGCGAAGGGTCCGACACGTGGGGAGAGTTAGTCGGCATAACTTCCCCCTCGACAGACCCCTCTGGTGACAATTCTTTTATAGATAAAGATTGATTTTTACTGTTTAAGGTGAAATCAATACATTTAGTACACATTCTCCTATGGGGCTCCACAATGGCTTTTAAACATAATGAACAAGTAGTTTCCTCTGTGTCAGACATGTTTGTACATACTAGCAATGAGACTAGCAAGCTTGGAAAACACTTTAAACAAAGTTAACAAGCAAAATAAAAAAAAAACGTTACTGTGCCTTTAAGAGAAACAAATTTTGGCAAAATTTGAAATAACAGTGAAAAAAGGCAGTTACACTAACAAAGTTTTTACAGTGTATGTAACAAGTTAGCAGAGCATTGCACCCACTTGCAAATGGATGATTAACCCCTTAATACAAAAAACAGATTAACAAAATGAAAAATATGTTTTTTAAACAGTCATAACAACTGCCACAGCTCCTACTTTTGAAGCCTTTTGAGCCCATCAGAGATGTCCTATAGCATGCAGGGGACTGCTGAGGGAAGCTGAATGTCACAGTTTGTAATTTTAAGTGCACCAACTGTAACTTTTATACTATAACAGTGGAAAGCCTCTGTTTCTAGGCAAAAATAAAGCCAGCCATGTGGAAAAAACTAGGCCCCAATAAGTTTTATCACCAAAGCATATATAAAAACGATTAAACATGCCAGCAAACGTTTTATATTACACTTTTATAAGAGTATGTATCTCTGTTAATAAGCCTGATACCAGTCGCTATTAAATCACTGCATTTAGGCTTAACTTACATTAATCCGGTATCAGCAGCATTTTTCTAGCAAGTTCCATCCCTAGAAATATGTTTACTGCACATACCTTATTGCAGGAAAACCTGCACGCCATTCCCTCTCTGAAGTTACCTCACTCCTCAGAATATGTGAGAACGGCAATGGATCTTAGTTACTTCTGCTAAGATCATAGAAATCACAGGCAGATTCTTCTTCTAATGCTGCCTTTGATAAAACAGTACACTCCGGTACCATTTAAAAATAACAAACTTTTGATTGAAGTTAAGAAACTAACTATAATACACCACTCTCCTCTTACTACGTCCATCTTTGTTGAGACTTGCAAGAGAATGACTGGATATGGCAGTTAGGGGAGGAGCTATATAGCAGCTCTGCTGTGGGTGATCCTCTTGCAACTTCCTGTTGGGAAGGAGAATATCCCACAAGTAATGGATGATCCGTGGACTGGATACACTTAACAAGAGAAAATACAAATGCTAAAATTGCAAAAAAACAAATAGCATAGCACTCTGAGCATAAAGAAGGCAAGGAGCATATAAGAAGTTAGGTAAAATAAAAATTATTTTTTTTGGCGCCAAGTATGATGCACAACGCAAAAGGAAGTTGAGAATTTTTTTGGCGCCAAGTATGATGCACAACGCAAAAGGAAGTTGAGAATTTTTTTGGCTCCAAAAACATCCGGAAATGACGCAACTCGCGTCATAACAAACAATTTCACGCCAAACAACCTAGCGTCAACTAATGACGAACTTGCATCACTACGGGCGCACATTCACGCCAAAAAATTCTCATGCCAAGAAAAATGCAATAAATAACAGCATTTTGCGCCCTTGCGAGCCTAATTTGCCCGCAATTTTTTCAAAGAAAAAAGTCAAATTGAAAATAGACTATACCCCAGGTAAGACAAACTTCCTAAAGCATGATTCCCATAATGAAACTGCCAGACTGCAAAGGGAAAAACAGACCTGACTCATGGCAAATATAAGTAAAATACATATATTTAAAACTTTATACATAAAGCGCCAAACCATAGATGAGTGTCTTAAATAATGATACATACTTACCGAAAGACACCCATCCACATATAGCAGAAACCAGTAATGAAAAGCTATCAGCAGAGGTAATGGTATATAAGAGTATATCGTCAATCTGAAAAGAGGTCTGAGATGAATCCCTACGACCGATAACAGAGAACCCTTGAAAAGATTTCCCGCGAGGGAAAACATAAAATCAAATAGGCAATACTCTCTTCACATCCCTCTGACAAACACTGTACTCTGAGAAGAATTGGGCTTCAGAATGCTTAGAAGCGCTTATCACAGAAGAAATCAAAAAATCAAGCACAAACTTACTTCACCACCTCCATAGGAGGCAAAGTTTGTAAAACTGAATTGTGCGTGTGGTAAGGGGTGCATTTAAAGGCATTTTGAGGTTTGGGAAACTTTGAAGCTCCTGGGATTGTATATCCCATATGTCACTAGCTCATGGACACTTGCCAATTACATGAAAGAAATGGCATTTACCAGCCTAATATATGTACTGTATAGGGCAGTGGCTTTAAAGAAAGGTCTTTCTGCTGAATAAAGCTCTTCCCCCCAAAAAAACCCACTACAACAGGAAAGAAGAGATGCCCCTCTGTCAAAGAAGAGGTCACATGTCAAGGTAGCATCATGATCATAGTGATCACCTGGATGAACAATAGGCATATGGAGCAGCATCAATGGGGTGTGGTATCCCATAATACATTGACAGAGGGGCCTCTCTTCTTTCCTGTTGTAGTGGGGTTTTTTTGGGGGGAAGAGCTTTATTCAGCAGAAAGACCTTTCTTTAAAGCCACTGCCCTATACAGTACATATATTAGGGGTATACGATCCTACATTCGCAACTTTGCAAAGTCTTTTTTTCTGCGCGAGGATGCAACCACAAGAGTGCAACATTTTTACTTGTGACCTGTAATACTTGTGCAACTGGGCACACAATGGGCACAGATAAAGCACTGACAGGAGCGCAAATTTAGTAATTGGAAAACATTACAAGGAAATTAATTTTAAAAGTTCTCTTTAAACTAGCAATCACTTCACAAATAGCAAATTTAAATATTTGTGGAATTAATTTTGGATCTAGGTTGAAAACAAAAGTAAAATAAGGAGTGCTGATCGAATAGGTATGTTAATTTAAGAAATTAGGTAAATATTGTATAACAGATCATTTACGTTTCATTTAAAAGCCAACACTGCATTTTAGTACTCATTTGTGCTTAAGCATTTTCTGTTTTAATGCTTTTAATAAAGATATAAATGAGGTACACTGTCCCAAATGTGCAGTAGATTCACTGCTAATGCAGCAGTTTGAATAAAGTGCTAAGTAGTCTGACTGACTATAAAGATGATGAACTTGCTAATCTTATTTTGAAGCTGAGCGCGCACATGACATTTGGGGTTTTCTGCTATTTAATGTAAAAAGTAGCCACAATGTCACACCTGAGAGCCATAAAGAGATATTAAGATTTGACATTGGTAAATTATGTACAAATAAAGGTAAAATATACACAGAATGCTATTTAAAGGGACAGTATAAATAAACTAAACTTTCATTATTCAGATAGGACTTCTAATTTTAATTGACTTTCCAATTTACTTTTATCATCAAATTAGCTTTTTTCTCTTGGTATTCTTAGTTTAAACTAAACATAGGTAGGCTCATATGCTAATTTCTAAGCCTTTGAGGGCTGCCTCTTATCACAGGCTTTTTAAATCTCTTTTCAACACAAAGAGACAGAAAGTACACGTGGGCCATATAGATAACACTGTGTACAGGCACAGGGGGTTATTTAAGATCTAGCACAACACAATGCTAAATTTAAGACAATAGATAATAAACAGTCACAGTCATGTGATCAGGGGGCTGGAAGAAGGTTCCTAGATACAAGGTAATCACAGAGGTAAAAAGTACATTAATATAACTGTGTTGGTTGTGCAAAACTGGGGAATGGGGGTAATAAAGGGATTATCTATCTTTTAAAACAATAACAATTCTATGGTAGACTGTCCCTTTAAATTACTATTTTGTTTAAAAAAAATAAAATAACAATGGATGACAAATTACAGACAATCACAGAGCACTGGTGAAATGAAGTATTTTGAGATAAAATATCTTCCTTTTATATGTGATGTTTTATACTTAGCTTTTTACAGATATGCAGCATCACTTCCAAATGATTCTACATCTGGGTATGTTGTCCTTTTAAAGGGACAGTATACTGTAAAATTGCTTTTCCCTTACTGTATTTCCAATTACATTTCATACCAGGTGCAGAGTATAGAATGTTTGAAAAATGGCAAGGTCAGGTTTATTTGTGTATATGAAATTGCTGGTTTTGTGCTTTGAAACCACAGCCTATTACAATGGGTTGAGCGTTTTTATTTTAGTAATTATATATGTCATTTAATTATCAAAAACACAACAGGAAATTTAAATGCCAAAAAAAAAAGAAAGAAAATGGAATTCAATGTGAAAAATAACAGCAGGGAAATTGCTGGATTGAACTTCACACTTATTGATTTCAAAAACCCTGTTCTTTCCATAGGATGTGCGAAAACAACCAAAACACAGCATCTCAGAGAGCACGCCAGTTAGTCACAGTGGCTAGAACCATGAAAATGTCTGATAGCACAAAGTTTAAGTTTTGTTCCAGATTTTCATTAAAGGGACATTATTTTATTATTATCGGTTATTTGTAGAACAGATTCCTCAGCGCTACATTGTTCACTAGATTATGCTTTGCATAAATGTTTTGTAGATGATCCATTTATAAAGCCCATCTAGGAGTGTTTTTGTAACAATTTATAGTTTTGCTTATTTTTTTATAACATTGTGCTGATTTTCTGACTCCTAGCCAAGCTCCAAAGTATCAGATGTATAGTAAATTCTAGAGATACCTGCTGCTCCTCTTTGTGTAATCTGTCTTTTCAGAGGGGGGGAAGGGGAGTGTCTGCTCTTCCTGCTTTCTCAGCCCCTTTCACTGGGTGTCCCAGCCTAACCTCATCCGCAGTGCTAAAATGGGAGCTCCTACATTTTTAAAAGGTTTTATACTGGATTTTTAGATCAGTATCTGTGCACATTCTTCTTTATATTCATGTCTATTACATGCAGTTATATGAAAATTGTTGTACACTGTCCCTTTAACCCTTTGAGTGCTAAGCTGGATTTCCCCTCCCAGATCCCCAATACCATTGGAAAGGTTAGACGATTACCTTTCCAATGGTGGGTCTTGGGGGTCTGTAGCTGCTTAGATCCCTGAGATACAGGTTTTTAAGCAGCATGCCCCCTTTCCCTATACTTTGTATTGCCAATTTTAAATAAAGTTGTGCAGTGACTTCATCACGTCATTGCGCGTAACGTCACCGCACGTAACGGGAAGCCCCGGCGATGCCTGTCACTATGTAGGCATGATCGTTGGGGTAGGAGCGGGTGGGAGCCCGCAGATTGCCAAAAAGGTAGTTGATTGCTAGCGACGGCTCTGAGCTGTCGTTAGCACTCAAGGACCAGTCAACACAGTAGATTTGCTCTGACAATTTTAAAAGTTATGTCTATTTCCACTCCCCCTGTACCATGTGACAACCATCAGCCAATCACTAATGCAAATACGTATATGCTGTGAATTCTTGCACATGCTCAGTAGGAGCTGGTGACTCAAAAAGTTAAAATATAAAAAGACTGTGCACATTTTGTTAAATGGAAGTAAATTGGAAAGTTGTTTAAAAGTGTGACAAGGACTGCCCCAGAATTAGGAGGTATTTCCCATGTACCAGAACATCCTCTGAGTATCCCAGATTGCTCAGCCAGCCACCATTCCCTCTAAGGTGTGTGCATCTGGAGAAGACATTGAGTATCCACGTGTGCCGTATTTTAAAAGTGGAGACATCAGAAAGCTTTGAATTAACTGTTTACTTTCAAGAGGATTTGGGCTGACTGGTGCACTCCTAACACACTCCCTCATATGTATGATATTTTTTTTATTGTGGGCTGGAATCAGCAGCATATTTAGTTTGGAAAGGAGCACTAAGGGGTCACTGGGGAGAACTATTGTGGTTAATAAATACCCCATTGAAACTCTATTTAAAAGTGGGGACTTTAACATGCCATTAGACCCTACAGTGGACACGTCCACAGGGATTTCCTGTACGCCTAAAAAAGTGATTAAATTGGTAAACAGCTATATCCAGCAACTGGGACTTCATGATGTATGGAGAACAGATAACCCCAATACTAAAGACTACACATTCTATTCGAACCCGCACAACACATTCACAAGAATAGGCTACATTCTTACTGATCAAACAGGATTATCTATGATCAAAGACTCTAAGATATTGCAGATCACATGATCTGACCATGCACCTGTGCAATGCGCGGTGGAATGGCCAAACATACCACACAAACCGTTCATTTGGAGACTGGACGAATACATGCTGGAGCACGCATTGATCAGTGGGGCTGTTGAAAAAACACTAGTAAATTATTTTAGGGAGAATAACTCAGAGGAGATAAACCCATCGTTATATGGGAAGCACACAAGTGTGTACTGAGGGGGGAATTTATCGCACATAAAGCCAGGGAAAAGAGGGAGAAAAGACAATATTTGAACTTTACTCTGGCACAAATTGGGTACTGGGAGAAGCAGCATAAGCAAGACCCACAGTCTGTAGTAGCATTGAGCTCGTTGACAAAAGTTAGGCAATCTTTAAAAAATCACCTTACTAAGTAACACCAACTCAAATCTGCACTACTAAAACAGAAATACTTTGACGTGCAAGACAAGGCGGGGGCATCATTGGCAAAAGCACTCAAGAGGAAACAACTTACTACATACATGCACACTATTTCAGACACACAAGGTAGCACACACACAAGGATAGTAAGAATATTGCAGAGGTCTTTCGGCAATACTATGCTACATTTATAACATAAGATGCAGCCACATGTCATTCAATAGAATCATACTTAAAGGACCTTAATCTCCCCATATTAGCAGGGGAAGAGGTGGACAAGCTAGATTCCGCTATCACTATAGATGAAATTAAAAAAGCAATTCAGGCTATGCCAGCTGGGAAAAGTCCGGAACCGGACGGATTTAGCATGAAGTACTATAAAAAATATATAGACCACCTGGTAATGCCCCTGGAAAAAATGTTTAACTAATTTTCCCCCACCATAGGCTTTTCAGAGAATATGCTAGAGGCACATATAATCGTCCTCCCGAAACCGGGAAAACAACCAGACAGGCCAGAGCATTTTCGCCCGATATCACTCCTGAATTCGGATATAAAGATCATTGCCAAAATCTTGGCAAATAGAATTAATCAATATCTACCCAAGCTGGTTAACACAGATCAGGTAATATTTGTCCCAGGAAGAGAGGTGCGGGATAACACGTTAAAAACACTTTAGATCATATCCCACGAACACAACAATAAGATACTGATGGTAATAGTCTCCACAGACGCAGAAAAAGCATTTGATAGGGTGAATTGGCAATTTCTAAAAGCAGTCATGAATAAAATGAAATTTGGTGAAAAATTTATAGCACTTGTGTTTTCCCTATACACGTACCCTACCGCAAAAGTAAAGGTGAATGGCCTCTTATCAGACAGTTTTAGTATAAGCAATGGGACGAGGCAGGGGTGCCCACTTTCCCCAGTGCTTTTTGCATTGAATATTGAAGCCTTGGCACAGAAAATTAGAAACAACACACAGATTACGGGGGTTCTAGTTGGTAGCACTGAACTTAAGCTAGCATTATACGCAGATGACGTCCTTCTTACACTCACCAAGATAGAGACATCCTTACCAAAGGCAATGGAAGGTTTCCGGGAGTTCGGGGAAGTGTCCAATTTCTCAGTGAACACCACAAAATCTGAAATGCTAAATATAACATATGAGGATGAAACCTTAAAGCAACTAACAATGGGCTGCCCCTTAAAAAGACAAAATTCAAAACTTAAATACTTAGGAATCTACCTGGCACCGGATCCGGATCCACAGGTCGTATTCCAGGCCAATTATAAAAAATTAGAGGGGAATTTAGTGGCAGACCTTTCTAGTTGGAAGAACAAATCTATATCATGGGTAGGTAGAATTAATGTAATAAAGATGAACGTCCTCCCCAGGATCCTATATCTGTTACAGACCACCCCTATTCAATTACCAACTAAATATGTAAACCGTATACAATCTTTTATAGAACAATTTATATGGCAGGGAATTAGACCTCGAATAGCGAAGCAGACTATGTACTTGCCCAGGGAGCAGGGGGGATTGGGTGTACCTAATATACATACGTACAAAGTGGCAATAGCACTACACAGGTTAATAGATTTATGCACAAATAATATGTACAAACAATGGGCCCAACTGGATAGACATATCCTAGGGCTCTGCAATGCCGGTACGGTGGCATGGATACCTCAAAAACAAAGACCGTCTATAATACAATACCCAATAATGACAGAACTTTTTGCTACGTGGGACAAGTTGATGAACACATCCACAAACATATCAAACCCACTCTCCCCAATGACCCCCCTGTGCAATAACACCTCATTACCCTGGAACTACAAAGATACCCAAACAGAACATGGAGATCATATCAAAAATAGAATCATGGCATTATTTGCCCAAGATGGGAAAATAAGGGCCTTTGAAGACATTAAAGAAAGTCAAGCCGACATAAACCTGAATTGGTACTCATATACGCAAATAAGACATTACATAGGCACACATCCCTGTAAACAACAACTGATCAGACGGTTAACACCTTTTGAAAACTTGTGTCATTTGAACGCTACACCCAGGCATGCTATATCCATACTATATAAACAACTACTTATTAAAAATAAACAAAAGCTCCCGACATATACAATAGCGTGGGAAAAAGAATTGGGAATAGCCATACCTCCAAAAGAGTGGCAAAGAGCTTCTCTAGCTACCAAGAGTTCCTCGATCTCCACAAGGATATTAGAGACAAATTATAAATTCCTTACAAGGTGGTACCTTACCCCCAGTAGGTTACACAAAATATATAAGACAGCAAGCAATAAGTGTTGGAGAGGGTGTGGAGAAGTGGGGAATCCCACTCACATTTGGTGGAGATGTGACTAGACACTTATTGGGTGGAAATACTAAAACAAATGTCAGACATAATAGGGAGACAGTTACCCAATGACCCATTGATTCTTTGCTATATGGCAATTCCCAAAATCGACAAAAGCATAGCTAAAACTTTATTGACAGTGTTAATTAACAGCGCCAAAACATTAATTCCAAAATATTGGAAAACAACAACAGTGCCCACAGCATCTGAGTGGAGGGCACAGGTGGAAAAACTATTGCAACTAGAGAGATATCATCATTTAAAGGCAGGCACCATAGGGACACATGAGCTTATGGTAGATATGTGGAGGTGACATATAGCTAGTCAATGATATATAGGCATCCAAAGTATGACCACATAATGGCACACACATCACATACCTCACACACAAAACAAATCATCAGCACAGATTGTGAGTGCGATGTTTACTGTTCATTGTTTATTGTTTGCTGTTGTTTAATGTGGTATGCTAACTGCTAAAACACATTTTATGATCACCAAGGACAGATGGTTTCTCGGGACAATTCCCCGGAGAGACTATATACTGAACTTTCCAAAAGTTGGACATTGCATTAGAAACTCCGACACAGAACTGTACTTAATGCTGGAAACAGATAATTGTATTGAATGTATGTGGTTCTCTATCTTATTATTGTTCGAACACAAACAGTTTTGTTAATAACTTGTTTGACCAAATAAAGAAACTTTTAAAACAAACAAAAAAAAATGGTAAATAATACATGGTGCAATGATTTACATTATTACAGCATTGTTAGCTTGCTGAAAAGCCATCTTATTTTTTTCAGCAACAACAATAAAGCTTTATTTATATCTAAAAAAAAAAAATACCCCATTGAGTTTGGAAAGGAGCACTAAGGGCTCATTTGAGAACTTGTATTGCCATTTAAATGGCTAGTAAAGTCAAAATTAAAGTTTCATGATTTAGAGAAATCATAAAATTAAAGGGATATGAAACCCAAACATTTTCTTTTGCTATTTGGATAGAGCATACCATTTTTAAAAAGTTTCAAATTTACTTCTATTATTATATTTGCTGTGTTCCCATGATATTCTGTATTGAAGAGATACCTAGGTAGGTAACTGGAGCACTGCATGGCAGGAAATAGTGCTGCCATCTAGTGCTCTTACAAATGGATAGCATTTTTTCAAAATAGCTGCCAAATTGTGCTCCAGAAATATGAAGGCTCCTAAGCATACGTCACAGCTTTTAGACATAAGATAACAAAAGAACAAAGAAAAATTGATAATTGAGGTAAAATAGAAAGTTGTTCAAAATTACACGCTCTGTCTGAATCATGAAAGAAAAATGGTGGGTTCCATAACCCTTTTAAAAAAATCTTTCCAATATACTTCCATTATCAAAACGTGCACATTCTTTTCCAATGTAAACTTAGCCAAATTAAATTACTTGAAATGTAGCTATTATCACTAGGCAAGCAGAGATATACATTTACTGCAATGTTTAGCTTACTGTCCCTTTATCAATTGGTTTTCTATGACTGTATGCACTTGCAAGTTAGCAACCTTTTGTTTAAAGATGTTTTACTGTTTAAAGTTTAGCATATGCAAAAGACAATTTGAATTTAGTTTAAATTAGGTTTCCTCTAGTAAATATGTATTACTAACTCACAAAAAATGTTTCCAAAAATTTCAAAATGATATATTTTAACAAATTTGTGAAACCATGCACACAAACCCACCCCCTCAAAATGTTCAGGAATTAGCTGGGTAAAAGGTGGCAACACTACCCCATGTGACAACCATCAGCCAATAACAGGCTAAAAATATATCTATTAACTGTGATTTCTTGCACATGCTCAGTGGTAGCTGGTACCTCAGATAGTGTGCATTTAAAAATACTGTGCACAGTTTGATGATGGAAGTAAACTGGGAAGTCTCATGGCTTCAAGCTCCATCTGAATCATGAGCTTAGTTTTGACTTTAGTGTTCTTTTAACTTCTTGTAAGAGGATTTACAATCAAAATGCTGAATTTCTAAAAATTTGTTTAGTGCTACTATCTGAAGGCGTTGGGAGCTTGCTGTTACCCGATTGGTGAAACATGCTCACATGATCGAATTCCGTACATCGTGGTTTAGTCTGTCGGGCGACTAAGAGGTCCAGCCTGCTGTTAATGGCACTTAGAGTGCCCCTTCTCATGTGAGTTGCAAATTGTCTGTTGTTCTTGTTCCATTTACTGGACGATATTGTTCAATGTGGCGCCTCCTTCTCTGTTTCTACAGGATCTCTATCTGACCATATCGTTGGGAGAGCTGCCACCACCCTGAACGCTTGTGAAACATTGCTTCTGGGTATCATTTTTGTTTTTATGAGCAAACCTCTATAGGGTTCCATAGCCCTATATATATATATATATATATATATATATATATATATATATATATATATATATATATATATACATATACAGGGAGTGCAGAATTATTAGTATTTTGACCACATCATCCTCTTTATGCATGTTGTCTTACTCCAAGCTGTATAGGCTCGAAAGCCTACTACCAATTAAGCATATTAGGTGATGTGCATCTCTGTAATGAGAAGGGGTGTGGTCTAATGACAACACCCTATATCAGGTGTGCATAATTATTAGGCAACTTCCTTTCCTTTGGCAAAATGGGTCAAAAGAAGGACTTGACAGGCTCAGAAAAGTCAAAAATAGTGAGATATCTTGCAGAGGGATGCAGCACTCTTAAAATTGCAAAGCTTCTGAAGCGTGATCATCGAACAATCAAGCGTTTCATTCAAAATAGTCAACAGGGTCGCAAGAAGCGTGTGGAAAAACCAAGGCGCAAAATAACTGCCCATGAACTGAGAAAAGTCAAGCGTGCAGCTGCCAAGATGCCACTTGCCACCAGTTTGGCCATATTTCAGAGCTGCAACATCACTGGAGTGCCCAAAAGCACAAGGTGTGCAATACTCAGAGACATGGCCAAGGTAAGAAAGGCTCAAAGACGACCACCACTGAACAATACACACAAGCTGAAACGTCAAGACTGGGCCAAGAAATATCTCAAGACTGATTTTTCTAAGGTTTTATGGACTGATGAAATGAGAGTGAGTCTTGATGGGCCAGATGGATGGGCCCGTGGCTGGATTGGTAAAGGGCAGAGAGCTCCAGTCCGACTCAGACGCCAGCAAGGTGGAGGTGGAGTACTGGTTTGGGCTGGTATCATCAAAGATGAGCTTGTGGGGCCTTTTCGGGTCGAGGATGGAGTCAAGCTCAACTCCCAGTCCTACTGCCAGTTTCTGGAAGACACCTTCTTCAAGCAGTGGTACAGGAAGAAGTCTGCATCCTTCAAGAAAAACACACACACGTCCAAGTACTCCACAGCGTGGCTGGCAAGAAAGGGTATAAAAGAAGAAAATCTAATGACATGGCCTCCTTGTTCACCTGATCTGAATGGTAGGAGAGTTTTAAAACTTTTTTGCGCTGCCTTGTTTGGGTATGCCCTAACTCCTAAGATATTTTCCCCAAAAATATCTAGTTGTGGTGTGCAGGAGGGGTGTGGGTTTACGGAGTGAGTGGCGCAACTTAATGCTTATACCCTTATGTATAAAATGGACAGAAATAATTCCAGAATGAGGTTTTTGAAAAATAACCAAGTGATATAACAAATAAAACTTTTAAGTTGCTATTTTATTAACTCCAAAAAATACATATACATTAAAAAATAGGCATTAAAAACATATATATGTCGTTACTACAAAATGTGGGGTATATGGAAGGCCCTATGCATGCAGTGTATGCAATTATGTTGGATTGTTTTGGTCCTTATGTAGTTTCATAGGTTATACTACTTTTATCTATTTTTCCTTGGTTGATATATTTGGCTGGTATATTTTGCTCCGTTGTTTTTAGTGTTAGCAGCTAATTAGGTTATTTGTACCTAGTACATAGAATACCTAGTTCAATTCCCTAAAGTAGTCAAAAAACACAAATTATTTATATATTAATGGAAAAAAACGTATATTTTGTCTAGCGGAATTCGTGTAGTGAGTAGGCTGTAAAAAGCTCTTGGTATGTTATATTAGGGGAGTAGATCAAAAGCTAAAAAGATCAAAAGCTAAAACGATAAAATGGTAGGAATATATGAAATAAAACAATGAAAATAAAGAAAATAAATATTCAGATAAAAATAGATAGGTAATTCTCAAAATGCATTTATAGTAGTGAATATACTGTTAATGTTAGGTAGGAATATATTTAAAGGAAAAACATTTTTCCCTTATAGTTGTCGGCCGACACTTGACAAAAAATGTTATGTTTAAAAGTTTTGCCCAGTCTTTGGATTGAAAAAAACCACCGCTGGGTTTTACTGATTGAAAAGTTCAGGATAATTTTTGGCAGTAAGCGTCAAACTTTGTTGCAACTTGTTTGGTGGAAAGGTACTCCTTGTATTGTAATATTATGTTTGTTGTAGCAAAATGTTGCAAAGTCTGTTAGTATGTCCTTCTTTCGATGTAGATGTGAGGTCCGTGTATTTGTTAAATGTTAGATGTTGCCAGAGCTCTACGGTCTAAAGAGATGTTGCAGTAAGGGGCGGTTTTTTACTCACTGTACTCTTCGCCGATCGTGGAGCCTGGATGTTGCCGCCCGGGGTAGTCCTCTTTTTCTGGTCTTTGATCCTCTGTTTGAAGGTGGTAAGGAATGGTTTATCCACCTCTGGAGTTCCGGTCCTCAGTTTAGAGAGCAATTTTCGGAGGGGGCAAAAACTGCCAATGTGTTTCTTTTCTCCGGTCTTTTTCTCGCTCAGAATTGTAAAACGGTGAGAAGTTTAGCATCCAAAGTGGCTTATAGCAGAAAAGTTGTGATTCTTTTTGGTCACAGTGGGTTTTTTGTGACCCGGGGGTTTGAAAAGAGAAAGTTTGCCACAGTAGTTCGCTACGCGTTTCGGCCGTTACATTGGCCTTTTTCAAGCTGTACTCTACTTCAATCCAAAGACTGGGCAAAACTTTTAAACATAACATTTTTTGTCAAGTGTCGGCCGACAACTATAAGGGAAAAATGTTTTTCCTTTAAATATATTCCTACCTAACATTAACAGTATATTCACTACTATAAATGCATTTTGAGAATTACCTATCTATTTTTATCTGAATATTTATTTTCTTTATTTTCATTGTTTTATTTCATATATTCCTCCCATTTTATCGTTTTAGCTTTTGATCTTTTTAGCTTTTGATCTACTCCCCTAATATAACATACCAAGAGCTTTTTACAGCCTACTCACTACACGAATTCCGCTAGACAAAATATACGTTTTTTCCATTAATATATAAATAATTTGTGTTTTTTGACTACTTTAGGGAATTGAACTAGGTATTCTATGTACTAGGTACAAATAACCTAATTAGCTGCTAACACTAAAAACAACGGAGCAAAATATACCAGCCAAATATATCAACCAAGGAAAAATAGATAAAAGTAGTATAACCTATGAAACTACATAAGGACCAAAACAATCCAACATAATTGCATACACTGCATGCATAGGGCCTTCCATATACCCCACATTTTGTAGTAACGACATATATATGTTTTTAATGCCTATTTTTTAATGTATATGTATTTTTTGGAGTTAATAAAATAGCAACTTAAAAGTTTTATTTGTTATATCACTTGGTTATTTTTCAAAAACCTCATTCTGGAATTATTTCTGTCCATTTTATACATAAGGGTATAAGCATTAAGTTGCGCCACTCACTCCGTAAACCCACACCCCTCCTGCTCACCTGATCTGAACCCCATTGAGAACCTGTGGTCCATCATCAAATGTGAGATTTACAAGGAGGAAAAACAGTACACCTCTCTGAACAGTGTCTGGGAGGCTGTGGTTGCTGCTGCACGCAATGTTGATGGGGAACAGATCAAAACACTGACAGAATCCATGGATGGCAGGCTTTTGAGTGTCCTTGCAAAGAAAGGTGGCTATATTGGTCACTGATTTGTTTTTGTTTTGTTTTTGAATGTCAGAAATGTATATTTGTGAATGTTGAGATGTTATATTGGTTTCACTGGTAAAAATAAATAATTGAAATGGGTATATATTTGTTTTTTGTTAAGTTGCCTAATAATTATGCACAGTAATAGTCACCTGCACACACAGATATCCCCCTAAAATAGCTAAAACTAAAAACAAACTAAAAACTACTTCCAAAAATATTCAGCTTTGCTATTAATGAGTTTTTTGGGTTCATTGAGAACATGGTTGTTGTTCAATAATAAAATTAATCCTCAAAAATACAACTTGCCTAATAATTCTGCACTCCCTGTATATATATATATATATATATATATATATATATATATATATATATATATATATACACTGTGTATATATATATATATATATATATATATATATATGGTATACACAAGATGTATAGAGATGGCACAGCGTGAGTAAAGTGGTAAATATAATAGCCAACTGAGCAGTGAGCAGCTGAAGCCCAGAGAGACAGGACTGGGAGAATCCTGCAGTTTACAAACCCACAGTATTCTGTATGGTGATTGAGAGCGGAAGTTTCCATCTACCAGGACACCAAGAAGGGCACAAGCATCCCATAAACAAAGAAAGTTTCATCTGCCATTGACTGTATATCCAAGAGGCTACATCCTTGTCCAGCATTATTGAATCATCCTTACCTCATTCGATTGAGGGTATCTAATGTAAGTGCATACCCTTAGGGGGATACATACAAGATTGGAAGACGATTAAGTCTGAATTTTTCATTTGCCATCTATTTGTTACACATTAAGGAACTTTTATTGCCTTATAAATACATAGGTTCAGCCTTTGTGTACTTCCTGAATAAGTGTCTTAACTTGCAATACTTTTAGGAATCCTTATTTCTGTGCAGTACCTTATGGGCTAATTGTATGAACATAAGCCACTCTCTAGTATTTAATTATACATTTCTTATAGCCTCTAATTGGCTATTATATTTACCACCTTACTCACGCTGCGCCATCTCTATACATCTTGTGTATACCTATTCTTTTGGGAGGTATTGGGAACTCCTCCGACTTCTTGGAGACTGGCAGCTAGTGTGAGATTATAGGAGTATATCAACTTATATAGGGGTATTTGAGAACTGCAAGTACTTGTCTCTTGACCTTAGGAGCGATGTAGGGTTAGCTAGAGGGGTATTCCTAATAGCTTTCTGTCTTTCTTACCATATATATATATATATATATATATATATATACACACACACACACACACACATATACACAATCTCTGGATTTAAACACAGCAAAGGTTTATTCAGTTTATATATATATATATATATATATATATATATATATATATATATAAAGAAAGTTCATAGGCATATGCACTCCCACCAACCGTTCAACTGCCAGGGTGCTTTCAAAAAATTCAAAAATGTAACAGGAAAAGCACTCGCTGGACTTCAGACTTCAAATGTGATAAGAAAATTTATTGAATGTGACGTCACATTCAATAAATTTTGTTATCACATTTGAAGTCTGAAGTCCAGCGAGTGCTTTTCCTGTTACATTTTTATATATATATATATATATATATATATATATATATATATATATATATATATTGACTGTGTAAGGAACAGAGCACACCTGTTTCAGCAATCTGCTGGTCGAATTTGCCAAAGTTTTGAAAGCCCTGAGAGTTGAGGATACATGCATCACTTAATTATCCAACATTTTCTATCTGACGTTAATAAATATCTCTGTATTGAGGAATAGAAGAAAATAGAGGGGCGCCTCATGTGTAGGATCAACAGATATAAAAATCAGTAATAACAGTAGTAGAGCCAAATGGGTACTCACACACTTCACAAGCACACCAATGTGCTGGTAGTAGCAGGCTGCAGATTCAAATAGGTGTGGCAGCTCACCTCTCAGGTAGTACTGTGATGCTGGAGATGGAAAAGGAGACACAGAAAAAAAGCACTACATGTGCATACTGTTAAAAATATAACAAACAATATTTTCAGTGGTACAGATGGTTACTCACATACTCCATGAGCACACTTATGTGCTGGTAGAAACAAGCTGCAAATTTTAGGCAGGTGTAGCAGCTCACCCCAGATCTGATTTCTTAATGCTGTAATCAAATGGCTCCAATAGGTAACACAAAGTCCCAAAAAGGTAGAGAGACTCTTATGTATCAGCAGGGCAGTAGGTAGGTAAAGATATCCACTCAAAGGCGTATTTCCAGTAAAATACAAATATTTATTAAAAACAAAAGTTAAAAAACACAACAGAACAATTGCTGTGTTAGGTGGATAAAAAAGGGGTTAACAGTGACCCCAATAATGCAACGCGTTTCTCGGTTTTGCACCGTTTCATCAGGCACAAAATTGGAGAACAATTTTATGCCTGATGAAACGGTGCAAAACCGAGAAACGCGTTGCATTATTGGGGTCACTGTTAACCCCTTTTTTATCCACCTAACACAGCAATTGTTCTGTTGTGTTTTTTAACTTTTGTTTTTAATAAATATTTGTATTTTACTGGAAATACGCCTTTGAGTGGATATCTTTACCTACCTACTGCCCTGCTGATACATAAGAGTCTCTCTACCTTTTTGGGACTTTGTGTTACCTATTGGAGCCATTTGATTACAGCATTAAGAAATCTGATCTGGGATGAGCTGCTACACCTGCCTAAAATTTGCAGCTTGTTTCTACCAGCACATAAGTGTGCTCATGGAGTATGTGAGTAACCATCTGTACCACTGAAAATATTGTTTGTTATATTTTTAACAGTCTGCACATGTAGTGCTTTTTTTCTGTGTCTCCTTTTCCATCTCCAGCATCACAGTACTACCTGAGAGGTGAGCTGCCACACCTATTTGAATCTGCAGCCTGCTACTACCAGCAGATTGGTGTGCTTGTGAAGTGTGTGAGTACCCATTTGGCTCTACTACTGTTATTACTGATTTTTATATCTGTTGATCCTACACATGAGGCGCCCCTCTATTTTCTTCTATTCCTCATAGTTATACCCGGACCAGTCGGCGAGGAGGAGGCAGCCACCACAGGGCTTTTCCACTTGGTTTTGAAAAGGACTCATTTTTGCCTTGATTTTGTAATTATATTTGGACTTCCCTCATTTGAAAGGATTTTATTTCATTTTTCTTTTATTTTGTTTTATTTTTTTATCTGTATTGTATACACAATCACCAATTTGCATTTTTTAAAGAGTATATAGATTAATAACACTATCTATATTATCACTAGCGCCCCCTTACTTTGCTGTAAGG
The DNA here is from genome assembly GCF_027579735.1 of Bombina bombina. NCBI lineage: Eukaryota > Metazoa > Chordata > Amphibia > Anura > Bombinatoridae > Bombina > Bombina bombina. Next base: position 314,184,580 of record NC_069504.1, on the reverse strand, counting down.
CTATATATACACAAATATCTCTGTATTATAGCATTGTTTTGACTGCCGTTCCTTAATTATATGTGGTGGATACATTTCTCCCCCTGGTGACCTGCTGAGCAATAAAAAGAGTGCTGAAATCCCTATCTTTATAAAATATACTACAGTATATTTCTCTCTTCTATGTCTAATAGTTTGTTATATATATATATATATATATATATATAAATATTTATAAATATATATGTATATATACTGTATATATATATATATATATATATATATATATATATATATATATATATATATATATATATATATATACACACATACGTACACACATACATACATACACACACAAACATACATATATATATATATATACTGTATATATATCAGAGCATATGAGCGGAGTGGAGTGGTGAGAATCTCTGCTCCTTGCTCACGGAGCTGTTCACCCCTCCACTCCCCCGCTCAAAGCCGCACCAGGCCGCTCCGCTCATTATCACTCAGCGCTCAATGAAGATTGCCTCCCGCTTCACTCAAATTGCCCTCCCGCTCACTACAAAAAAGGAAAAACATCTGCACGGCCAATTTGCCCATGTATTTAAACGGACAGTTCACCCAAAAAGTGTGAAAAACTACAATCTTAATAAATCAGATAAGATGATTGATGATGCATGTATACAAAGCAGATTCTGAGCTGCCTCAGAATTAATAATAAACATAAAACCTTGCCTTCCGTGGTAAAAGGCTCCGTAATACGGAGAATACGTGATAAAAGAGAAAGTTCATATTCATATGAATTATCAGGATGGAACAAGAAGTTGGCGTGTTTAATTGAAAGCCCAGTAGCCCACAGTTCACATTAGTAATGCCGGCCCTTGCCCCCTGCCCACTGCCCAGCGCCCACACAGACAGTTCACATTCACAATTGTACATTAGTATTATTGAACTGTCTTTGTGCCATAATTTGGATACGAATTACGACACTAAATGCAATTGTAAACTGTTACTATACTGTGGGCGCATTTTATATGATAACTTGTGCCATACAGTAGTCTAGACAAGTTATCGTATAAAATGCCCACACACATAACAGACCAGTTCACAATTGGTGTTGACTCGTGATTGAGTGAGCCGTATCCAAATTATGGCTGTGGCACAAAGTTCAAATATGTAATGCTGCTGCTTCTATAATCTACACACTGTAGTGTACAGTGAAGTCAGTGGGTGCAATGCATTGCTGACTGACTGAGTTCTACTTCTTATTGCTGGTGGGGGACGGGGTGGGGGATGGGTGACACTTGCCTTAGGGAGGATATTGGGTCCGGGACCGGGACTGAGATGTCTGCATACAGTGCTCTCTGCTCTCCGTCTCCGTTACTCCAGTCCATCCGTATCGTCACTAACTTAGTGCCAGCCAGTCACTCCAAGCGGAAGAATCTGTGAAAGTGTGAATCAATCCACACGTGTTTTTTGTCACCTCATGTGTGACTGTTACACCAATGGGGGGCTCTGGCTCACGAATCCTCCTCTCTGTAGCTTCCAATATGCTTGGTAGTCGGTACTAGTGAGACAGCTGTAAAATCTGTTTATTTTTACTGAATTGAAATTTGGGTATTATAGTCCGTGAACGTTCACTGTTTGAAGTTGGCTAAATGGCTTGGCGCTATACCTACTACTAGTACCTATTAGGTACTAGTACTAGGTATAGCGCCAAGCCATTTAGCCAACTTCAAGTTCAAACAGTGAACGTTAACGGACTATAAAACACACATTTTACCTTCCTACCTATAATGGCAGAACAATTTACAGAGCCTTTTACCACAAAAAGGTTTTATGTTTATAAGTTGGCCACAACTTTTATAAATTAGAGAATTGTTAATATTGATTCCGAAGTTCCGAACTCATATTTGCTTTGTAATATACAATACACTTTAAATCATCATCTGATGATTTAAGATTGTATTTTTTCATAGAAGAATAGATTTATGTGACATGTCAATGTCATGAATGATCATTTTAATCTTTTAACCATATAAATATGACTAGTTTAAATGTATAACACAACTGTATAATTGTATATACAGTTTGAGTGCTCCTGTAAAAAGCAGTTAGACTTCAGGTCAAGATAATTTAAAATATATTATTTAAACTTTAAATAATAAGTTTTAAATTTACAGTCTAACTGCTTATTACAGAAGCTCTCAAACTGTATAAACAATTATACAGTTATACAAACAGAAACAGTAGTACACACATTGCTATTGTAGATAATACCCTACCCCATCTATCCTTTTGCTTTTCAGCGCCCCTCCTTCACTTGATCTAATAATTAGTTACCCGTCCCATAACCCTATTCTAAGAAGTAGTCGTGGCGTGGCTGGGAGTCGGAGATGAGATCTACTTCCACTCAGGGGGAGCTTAGAGCATACAGCAGCAGCCAGAAGTTTGAACCTCCTTTTTTAATCTAAATACATTGTACTGCCATGGCTGCCCTGTATATTGCCTACTTAAAGGGATAATGAACTACTGAATAACTGAACTGAACCCAAATTGTTTATTTCATGATTCTTTCAGAGCGTGCAATTTTTAACCCAAATTGTTTATTTCATGATTCTTTCAGAGCTTGCAATTTTAAGCAACTTTCTAATTTACTCCTATTATCATTTTTTTCTTTGTTCTCTTCTTGCTATCTTTATTTGAAAAAGAAGGCATTATAGGCTTAGGAGCCAGCCATTTTTTTGGTTCAGAGTCAGACCCTGGACAGCATTTGTTTATTGGTGCGTAGTGGTGGGAGGGTGACTTTATCCACCAATCAGCAAGAACAACCCACTCAAGTTGTTTACCAAAAATGGTCCGGCTTCTAAACTTACATTCTTGGTTTTCAAATAAAGATACCAAGAAGACAGAGATGAATGAAGGAAATTTGATAATAGGAGTAAATGAGAAAGTTGCTTAAAATTGCTGTTCTATCGGGTAGGGTACAATGACTGGTTCTTTAACTTTTAGCTTAAACCGCAGCCCAAAGAGCTAAAGAGCAACAACAACTACATTTTTCAAATAAAAATGATTTATTTCAAATTACTAATTGCGCCTGTGTAAAAAGGAATATAACATAACAACAAAAGTCCAGTAAAATTAAAAGAATTTATGGGCCTAATTAGTGACTAGTGATGAGGCTGGGATAGTGACTCTCACAGTCTCTAGTCTACCCATCAAATTTTTAAAAGTAAATTAAGTATTAGCCCAAAATTATTTTAACTAACTTTTTGCACAGTAACTAAGCAAGACCTTGGAGGGTTACAAATTAAATTGGCCTACATAATTTAGTCAACCTTTAAAACAAAATATAAAATGAATTTCTTTCCTTATCTACAGTTCTTTTGAGTTCACTTTCAAGAACACAAGTTTGGCCAAAGTCTAAGGCTTCAGACTCATGCAGTGGTTTCTTGACAGCAGTCCGGCAGCAGAAAAACCCTCTCCGCTTGTGATGCTGAACACAATGCAAGCTACTTTTGCCAGGTGGGGAAAAGACGTGGAGTTTTCTTTCCAAAACTGAATAACATCGGCATCCGGGTTGTCTCGGGCATGAGAGGTACTTTTCGACTTCACCTTTGGCGTCTGCGGTTATGCATTGTGGCTCGCTGAAGTATGACCCGAACAGGCAAGCTTTTTTTTGGTTTTTTTTGTTTCAGGGTCGTGATTCAAGTCGGCAGCTGGTGGGGTGTCGGTCTCGGGGGTCCCGCTGGGAGCATTAATTTCCTCAGCTTCTTTGATTAGGATGTCTCGGATTTCCCCGAGTTTGTTGCATACTGACTCATCTCGGATTATCCATTCTGTCCTGAAACGGGGATCTAACACTGATGCTAAAATGAGCGAATTGACACGCTGTTTATCAACATTTCAGCAAAAGTAGCAAAGCCCATTGGAAGTGGCATCGCTGTCACTGAGCAGGGATTTGATTTCTGTGACAGCTGGGAGGATCGTCCCCATTTTCCCCAGCTCCTTCTGCATTTTGTCTGTGAGGTCTGCTAGCGGTGTCAGCACACTGACAAGGAGCGTCAGCTGCCGTACTTGATTCAAGGTGATGTTGTTAGCAACATTAGACTTTACTAGTTTGTTTTGCCATAACGGATCTTTATGGAACAACCGGATGACTGACTTAATCATCCGCAGCTGGCTGCTCCATCGAGTTGCGCAAGCACTTGTCAGGCGGACACCTAATTGGTCAGTTTCCTCGGAGTTCAGGGTGCTCTTGCGTACACTTTTCATCAGGTGCCCGACTTTCACTAACAGCCTATTAATGTTGTCGTGCTCGTTAACGGTGTCTTTGATCGTCAGCTGAGGAATGTGAATGGGGCATCTCAGATGTAAATTAGACACAGTAAAGTACTGATTTATCATAGTTTCTACATTGGTGGTTATCTCTTCCACTTGAACTTGCGAGGGTGCAGGTGGTCCTTCATCCGCCTCTTCATGTTCAGCGCTGCTGCTGGCATCTATGGCCACTTCACCCTCGGCATCCTGTTCAGTGCCTGGGAGGAGGTTAAAGACCTTGATCATGTTGCTGGCACTGTCAGTAATGACTCTAATCACACGTCGTTGCACGTTCCAATATTTCAGTACACTTTCATACTTTTGGTAAATACGATCTGGGGTATGGTGCCCCTGTATGTGCTCACAGCCCAACAAAACCGTAAGCCCTTTGGACATTCAATCAATGAAACTGTCCACGATGCCAAGGAAGCTGTGCCCTCTTCTACTGACCAAATATCCGCTGACAGAACAAACCCATCACCACTTCTTGTTCCATCCTGATTATTCATTATGAATATGAATGATTTATTAAGATTGTAGTTTTTCATACTTTTTGGGTGAACTGTCCATTTAAATACATGGGCAAATTGGCCATGCAGATGTTTTTCCTTTTTTGTAGTGAGCGGGAGGGCAATTTGAGTGGAGCGGGAGGCAATCTTCATTGAGCACTGAGCGATAATGAGTGGAGCGGCCTGGTGCTGCTTGGAGCGGGGGAGTGGAGGGGTGAACAGCTCCGTGAGCAAGGAGCGGAGATTCTCACCGCTCCACTCTGCTCATATGCTCTGCTTAGCTGTGAGCTTGCTAGTGAGTGCAGGGTTTTCTCTGTGTGTTGTATTAATTTGTTTTGTAATTTCCCCTATGGTTCTTGCACCCAGACCTGTCTGGGGTTAACTGCCTGTGACTCTGGGGACAGCACAGCTTCTTGTGAGTGCCACTGAGCACTCAGGGCTGAGAATGTTGCAGGGTCATGGGATGTGTACCCGGTCCGGTCTAGGAGTGCAGTCACCTTCCGTGTATGTATATATACATACAAAAAATAGGACTCTCTGGATTTAAGCACAGCAAAGGTTTATCCAGTGACATTTCAGAGTTTACACCCCTTCCTTATTTGACTACTTCTGTACCGTGGTTCTTAGGATTCCTGCTGATGAGAGTGTGCTTTGCTTATTATTATTATATATATATACACACATATATAAATATATATATATATATACCCGTATTGTCCCGAGTATAGGCCGCACCTGATTATAAGCCGCACCCTTAAAGTTTGGTGCCATTTTAAAGAAATTACATTACACAGGCTGCCAATATCCACTCTGGTAAAAAAAAAATAAACTCAAAGTAGAATACAGTATACTGTAAAAATGATTCTTTATTCCACGGTGCTTGAAAAAAACAGGATACAAAAAAAAGGAAGACGTTTTTTAAACCAGTATTCCTTTTTTATCCTGTTTTTTAACGTACCATGGAATAAAGAATCATTTACCAGTACTTGGGGACTTGACTTTACGGTATTTGATTTTATTTTTACTGTATTTTGTTTTACCGGTATTACCGTATTAATCCTTAATAAGGGCCATTTCAGTGATCATAAAAATACTGGTATACCGTACATGTGTAGTTATACAATCTACCGTCACTGTTATTGAAAGAAATCCTCCACAAAGTTTCCCTGTGCGGCACACTCTCCTTTCACTCTGCCCCCTGCAAAAATCCTCACAATGCAATCCACATCCAACACTGATGCAAAAATCACGAGTTACACACACCTAGTCACATGCTGGTAATACAAGTGTTGATCTTGGGGACCCACCTTATGACATTCAAGACTCGAATACCTCACCCACGGCATTCATAAGCGCTCCAATCGGTGGTGAAGATGAGACGGTGAGGGATCCCTACAGCGCGCCGGCGTGTGTACAGCCAAGTTCCATGTGTGTGTGACATCACAGTGGGGGGCGGGCAGACAGGATACTCTGGAAAGAGCCAACTGCTTCAAATTGTGTAACACCCCGAGTATAGGCCGCATCCCTAATTTAAAGGCTTGCATTAGGGGAAAAAAGTGCGGCCTATACTCGGGACAATACGGTATATATGTATATGTATATGTATATATATATATACATATACATATACATACATACATACATATAAATACATACATATCCTCACTCTCCTCTGACGAAGAAGTAGATATTAACTTCAAAACGAGTAAGGACTACCCGAGTGGGCTTTCAGAGACTTTACTTATACACCAGCAGCCTGTTTTGTTCCTCTGTGAAACTGATTTTTATTGTAGACATTTGAATTGTTTTGTCAAATATTTGTGAAACCCCTCTTGATCAGAGATGATTTGGGGAATTGTAATACATGTTATAAAGCTTACCTCATTACGGATTGAGGTAAAAGAATGTAAGTGTGTTTCTTTTTGCGTTCCAAATAAATAGTTTGTACAGTTTCCACAGAGTTACGCTGTGTGAATTCTTTTTCTTTCTCCTATGTTTCTACCGCTGGAATTTTTTCTTACCACTTATACTCCTGAGGGCACAAAGATCCTAACTGGAAAGTTTCCATAAGATCACTTAGATCCCTTCTACTCACAGTGAGACTTTTACTGACAAACGCTGAGACCTGGAGCTAAAATTCACGGCTGAGAGAGATCCAAGTGACTTCACAGGAGGACATCTGAGGATTTTCTTCACTCTTAAGGAGCCTATACCTTACCTCATATGATTGAGGTGCTATCTGGTAAGCAGACATCCATTTACCTGTGTTTAATTGCTCACATTAGATACTTGGATTCAGTGAAATATCTACATAGATTTACAAACTACTAATTTTTCCATCAATCAACCTCTTTTATTATTTAGAGACTGTTTTTTATGTAGAATCTGTTCCTGTGCGCACCTTCAATTGATTTCTTTTTTATTATCATTTCTAACAGTGTAAAGGGTACACTGTATCAATTCTGTAGCAGTACGACCTCCTTCATACATATATTTCTAGATACTGAAACATCTGGTTTCAAATGTACATTTTATTTCTGTTTGATCCCTAATAATATTTAGTTATTCTCGGTGTGATACATTTTCACCTGGTATACAGGGGCAGACTAACACATTAGAAGGAGTGTATTACTGGGACTTTAGCGCTGGTGACCTTCCTTTATTTTCAATATATATATATATATATATATATATATATATATATCCTTACTATCATTTTTAGAGGTGAAACTGGGACAACCTGGCACGTGGGGGTTGGGTCAGGGGCATGGCGATTGCCGGTCCTTTTAAAAACAAGTGAATCACACAGTTTAAATAGACCATAACACTAACCCCTAGTGAAAAAGGGCACCATTAAGTTGTCATGGCAACTCATTCACAGCATAAGCAAATAAATCATTCATCTAAATCTCAGATTCTAAATAATGCTAAACATAATTATCAATTTCATAAAATAGTGAAAAGCATATACATCACACAATTTAATATCTGCAGTATAATATGTGTTTTGTGCGTCTAATTAAGGAACAGAACCGGATACTGATAAGGCATAAATACAACATCTAATTAAAGTAAAAAAGAAACACGTACCTGCTAAAGCGGTATAACCCCTTAAGGACTGGGCATTTCAGATAAAAACTTCCCCAAAAGACCAGAGCATTTATAGCATTTTTGCCATCACTACATTAAAACAGAAATAGAGCCTTTTTTATATTTACCTATAAAAACTATATATTTTTTTTAGTAGACAACCCAAAGTATTGATTTAGGCCCATTTTGGTATATTTCATGCCCCCATTTCACCGCCAAATGCGATCAAATAAAAAAAATCATTAACTTTTTTACAAACTTTAGGTTTCTCACTGAAATTATTTACAAACAGCTTATGCAATCATGGCACAAAATTAGAAGGCCACTAAATGTCTGCCAGTACTAAAATAAAAGGCTTTTTTTTTTTTTTCATAATTTTTTTTAATATATATTTTCTACAGTGTAGGATCCACCCATACCCCCAACCTCCATGATCCCCCCCCCCCCAAACAGCTCTCTAACCCTCCCCCCTCCTTTACCTAATTGCTGCCATCATTTTTTTAAAATACAGAATTTGCAGCAAACTAGGTACTGGCAGACAGCTGCAAGTACCTAGTTTGCTGCAAATTACGCATTTTAAAAATAAATAAAAAAATAAATAAAAATTACCCATTTTTTCTGTAGTGTAGCTGCTCCCCCTCAATACCCTACCCCCCTCCCAGATCGACTTCCCACCCTCCTATTCCCATCACTCAGCATTATAACCAGAATTCCCCCTCTCCCCCTCCCCACTCCCTCCTTCCCCCTCCCTGCCGCTCTCAGTGTTTTATTTCCCCAGAAAAAAAACTCCCACAACTCACGCTCACCTCCCAACCCCCTCTTGCGATGGGTCGCCCACCCCCCGCCTCCCTCCTTAAACCAACGATCAGCACCACCGCTGCACAATGCAGAAAGGGCCAGAGTGGACCTCTCTGCATCGGTAACTCAGCCTTTCTATTTCTGCACTGCCCCACTTATAGGGCATGCAGAAATAGTGCAATCTTGCTATTTTTAGTGAGATTGCGGCAGAGACAGGCCCAGGACAGCAGGGTACGTCGCTGGTCCTTAAAGGGACACTGAACCCAAATTTTTTCTTTAGCATATGAATCTTCCAGGTTTAGCGTTCAACTAAGAATACCAATCAAACAAAGCAAAATTGTTGATAAAAGTAAATTGGACAATTGTTTAAAATTACATTCTCTATCTGCATCATTTTGGACTAGACTGTCCCTTTCAGAAACAAGAATTTCCCCACGTATGAATGCTATTTTTGTTTTTTAGAGGGTTAAAGGGACATAAAACCCAATTTTTTTCTTTCATGATTTAGATAGAACATCAAATTTTAAACAACTTTCTAATTTACTTCTATTATCATATTTTCTTTGTTTTCTTGTTATCCTTATTTGAAAAGCAGAAATGTAAGCTCAAGAGTGTGCACGTGTCTGCAGCACTATATAGCAGCAGTTTTACAACAATGTTATACATTAGCAGGAGCACTAGATGGCAGAACTATTTCCTGTCATGTAGGGCTTCAGGTGTGTGCACGCTACCTACCTAGGTATCTCTTAAACAAAGAATAACATGAGAATGAAATAAATTTGATAATAGAAGTAAAATGGAAACTTTTTAAAAATTGTATTCTCTATCTAAATCATGAAATAATTTTTTTTGGGTTTAATGTCCCTTTAAGGAAAGTCCATGATATATATGTTCAAATATACTTGTGACAAAAGCTAAAGATTGGTTTGTATTTGGGATACTGAACCCAAATTTTTTTATTTCATGATTCAGATAGAGCGTGCAATTTTAAGCAACTTTCTAATTTACTCCTATTATCCATTTTGCTTCATTCTCTTGCTATCTTTATTTGAAAAAAGAAGGCATCTAAGCATTTTTTTTTCAGAACTCTGGACAGCACTTTTTTATTGGTGGATTAATTTATCCACAAATCAGCAAGAACAACCCACCTTGTTCACCAAAAATGGGCTGGCATCTAAACTTTCATTCTTGCATTTCAAATAAAGATACCAAGAGAATGAAGAAAAGTTGATAATAGGAAAAAATTAGAAAGTTGTTTAAAATTTCATGCTCTATCCGATTCGCGAAAGAAAAAAATTGGGTTCAGTGTCCCTTTAAGGACATAACGACCAGCGTCGTACAGGGTACGGTGCTGGTTGTTAAGAGGCTACACTATACCATAATGCAAAAAGAAAACAGCCAAAATGCTATCCTGCATAAAGTAAAGCAAGATTCACGCCAAAAAAATCCTGCCTGTTTGCACTTCCTGATCATACCCACATGATTTCCCTAAACGTGTATCACCGGTGATGTCACCAGGGGTCAGTGGGGTGTTAAATTCTTCGAAAAATAAACAAAGTAGTACTACAAAATTAAAAAAAAAACTATGCTGTTCACTCAGCCTGCATTACTAAATGTGAACTTTGAAGGGCACAAATGTTAGGCTAAGCAGGGCTGTATGTAACAAAGTATCAGCATCCAACTATGCTGGAGAGCCACAGCCACAGACTAACAGTCCGGTCATTTTGTATAATGTGTCCAGGTTTCAGGCGGTCTGAAACCCGGACACATGAATCAAAACCCGGAGGTGGCAACCCTACTGGGACACAATGAACAATCGGGTGGGACACTGGGACAGCGCCTCCAAACAGGGACAATCCCAGTCAAACCGGGACATCTGGTAAGCCTATATATACACACATATACATACACACACACACATGGAGTACTCTTTTGAAAGGGTCAAAACAGACAAGTGGATACCAGGACATGAAAACACGAGATAAGGTCACCTTTGTCACTGACTATAGAGCAGAATACAAAGATATCTGCAAAATTGTAAACAAACACTTCCAACTTTTGTCAGCTGATGACAGACTTGTAGACTGTGTTGATAAAGGTTTATGCTGTTCCTACAGGAAAAGCAAAACTATAGGAAATATTTTGTCCCCATCTGAATTACCCACAAGTAGAGCAATGATCTTGGCTAAGACATAGGGGGATGTACAAGTGTGGCAAATCGAGATGCAGACCATGTGAGTTTAGCATCACTTCAGAAGAGTTTCATTCTAAAGTTACGGGAAAAGTTTTTAAAATCATGTCTTGCCTCAATTGCACATCCTCTTATGTTATCTATTTGCTTACCTGCACTGAATGTCACTTACAGTATGTAGGACTCACCCCTACCGATGTGAACACTAGGATAAGAAACCATCTGTCCACTATTAAAATTGGTGAGGCTACAACTCCCCTGGTGAAACACTTTAAGAACATACATAACAAGAGCAATGCAACATTGAGGTGGCAACTTAGCTATAGAATGTGTCAGATCTCCCCTCAAGAAGAGGTGATAGGGATCAAATATTAGGCAAACGTGAAATGTTTTGGGTTTTTAAGCTTCAAACAAGGATACCCAGGGGTCTCAACTCCGAGTATGATCTCATCAATTACTGGAAATAAGGTTTCTGTTTGTGTATATCATTGATCGTGTTCTCCTTTAGGCAAACCCTACTTATAGGAATTTACCTAGGTTTTAGAGCTTAGTAGGGTGTATATCCATGTTATCTTTTGTATTTATACACTAACCACTGATATTATCTAGGCCCTCTTTATACCTCTTTACATTTTATAGTATGCTCAAGATTTGCACAGATACACTAATATATTAATATAAGTCAAGTTGTATACATATATATATGTGTGCGCATCTAGGAATACATTTTAATTGGCAGGGAGTTTACCTTTACACTTACTTGAGATTGCCCTTTATGTGAAGTACAAATCGTCAGTGGGTGTTTGCAATAATGCAATAATATTTATCCAGGTTATGTGAGGTGTTTTGATAATCAAGTCAGCTTACACCCCTTTTGTAAATTATTGTTCTAATAACATTTTATGTATGTATGGTTGACATTAAGACATATCATAGAATATATCCTGCAGCCACTGCAATGTCACACCTTATACTACTATTAGCATTAAAAGGTATTACACATTAAGTAAAGCTCTATATTTAGCAATTGGTACAATATCGTTTTTTACGATTGCCTCTTACCATGAGGTATTTCAAATCCATTCCTTTATCTCTTTCTGACTCATGTAAATTTTATATTTTGACTATTTTCCAAGGTTATCAGCTTTACTGTTTTTCAGTACTACACCCCCCTTTTTCAGATTGAGTATAGCCCTATGTTCCCATGTTAGGGATTCTATGACCTTTATGGTCTAATTAGGTTGCGGTATATCATTAGACCAAATTAAATTATTTAAATGCATTTATTATGTCTGCCCTTAAAACAGTGGTGGGTGATATGTAGAGTTTTTGTTAACTTTTGTAGTATCCACAGGAGTATTGGAACAATAAAGTTTATATTGTACACATTTGAACACTAGTGATTGGTTTTTGTAACAACCAATGAAATTATTTGTTGGCTTTTAATTAGACAGCACATCTGTACTTATTTAGCTATGATTACGGTGTCCTACCGAAACATGTCAGCTTGAGTACACTGTGCTCAAATTTTTTGTGTGTGTGCTGGACCCCCATGGGTTGTATTTTATCCAAATGGAATACCAATGAAGACTGTTTATGCTTTTAACTTGGCCTCAGGATCATCGTTTTGTGTTTTTTTACTAATTGGCCAGGATCCTGGGTCAGAAGGAGCTCGCCATTCCTTCCTCTCCCTGCAACGTCCTCCGAGCAGCGTTCTCTTTGACAGCTCTGGAAAACAAAGAGGTGATTGGTCGACAAGGATCACGTGACCGGACCAACGGACCTACGATTTCACCAGCCACAAATGCAGCTGTACATGCTGAGTCCAGCAGAGTTACAAACAGAGCTTGGGAACCACTACATGGAGCAAGTGGCACATAAACTACAGTGACACGGAAGCGGTGAGTGGGCACAGCCATAGGCTATTCTGGGCATATGTGCTCTTATGAATACCACTACCGCCAGTTTAATACTGATTCACTGTCTACAAGTGCATTGCTATTTCCAAGTGTGGTGATATAACTGATTTCGGTTTGGCTGCATTTTACTCACATTGTTGGTGGGCTTTGGAGTGACTTTCTGAGAGAAGGAATTTAACCCTATACGGGGGTATATATTTGTTATTGTGCAGTTTACTATACCTACTATTTTTTATATATATATATATATATATATATATATATATATATATATATATACATACATACACACACACACACACACACACACATATATATACTGTGTATATATATATATATATACACACACACACAAAGACAACATACATAGCATATTCCTAATATTTTCATGTCAATTCAAATAATCTACTCTACTAAACTAAATAACTACTGTCAAATCTTTGATTGGGAGCCAATTTGCTGCTGTATAGCTACAACATGAAGCTGTCCTGATTACAAAATGACTGTTGTATATTTTGGACAAAGTGTTACTGCCCGTAAGCTTTCCTTTTTCCTTGCAGAAATCTAACCAGCCCTATTTTGCGTTGTTATGGAGATGGAGCAGATTTAAGGTTGTTATTAGTAACTCCTAAACATATGCACTGGTTTCATAACTGTGCTAAATTTATCTTTTCTCTGCCTCCTAATGTTCCTGCCTGTGAAGTCTGATTTACATAGTGTAGCTCTGTGTTTAGCCAAGCAGATATACACAGCTCTTGCTGTGCTCTACTTAAACAAATTGCCAGACATGATGACTCTAAGACATTTATAACAATTGTCATTTACACCTGTATTATAACGTTATTGTCTTTTATTAAGCCACCAAAAATGTCAAATATTAATTATTAATATATACAGTATATATATATATATATATATATATATATATATATATATATATGTGTGTGTGTGTGCTGATAAATTATTAATTTGTGTTTCCAATACGTTTGTTTCTGTGTTTATGAGCTTTAAAGTTAGGAATCACACCGATGAACTTTGGGCATATCTAAATATGAATATATATATAGATTGGGGTGATGCCTATCTTACAGAAAAGGCAGACACCAGGTAATCAGCAGTTGAAAAAATCCAATTTAATGTAGTGAAACAGCACAAAAACACTGTGACCCATACATGTGCAAAGAACAAGTCCTCTTACGCGTTTCGTGTGTGCAAACACACTTCGTCAGCTTATATTGAAGGATATAGTGATTATGTATACTTCAGTTGTAAACTGTACATTTCATAGGGCTCAATATTATGTACACTTTTTGTGAATTTGCTTTATGTTTATAGTTCTTCCTCTATACTGAGCACTTATACTGCCTTAAATATAGATTTGTGCTATACTTACCATATATTTTGTCAATGGATGATTAGTAAATGGGTGGTTCTTCTCTAATTGGGGGTGTGGTTTACACATGATTAGAAATGTCTGTTTTCACTATCATTTGCACTTAGTCTCATGAAAGGGTCAGATCCCCGAAACGTCACTGCTTTGTTTTGTGTAAAATCCAGAGAGTGCCAGCTGTTTATTGGACTTAAACATAAACACACATATACATACACACAAACACACACACACACAGCGATCTTCAAATTTCCAATAGTCCTGGACTATTTTCATATCTTTAACTTTGAGTGAGCTAGTAACTTTTCTCCCCTGACTGGTAAACTATAGTGATATTATTCCACACCAATATATAATAGGGCAGTGCTTATTTTTATAATCTATTTTTTTTAACTATTAATTTTTTTCTTCAACATCTCCAAATTGACCACTGAAATTGACCAATAGAAATTAGACAGCTTTAATATTGGAACTGAATGCTTCCTAAGCTGCATAAACAGGTGCATGGCATTCTAATGACACATATCCCTATGATCACACAACTCTCTTCAAGCTGAAGCAATTCACTAAAAAACGCTTAGCCATTTAACTCATCCATGCATCTGGCAGATGAAGGCCTAGATCAAATGCAAATGTCTTGCAACAGCAGATTTCATAGAAACTCCATTCTAGAAACCTGATCAAACCCACACTACTATTGTTTATTAATAGCGCTCTATACTCAGCTCAATAAATAAAAACAGATGCAGATAGCTGATCATTATGACCCTAACTGCAAGAACCGTGATACCATATAGTATGAAATAGATATATTTCATACTAATGCCATAGTCATTTAACCCCTGATCTCCCCTCAGTTCAAATAAAGTTAAGCCATTACCTTTTCCGGCCCTCTAAACCATAACGTTAATCAAAGTTGTTACAGCCTTACAAACCACAATTATCCAGAACCATGATCCTTCCCTAGAACAAATTACCATAACCACAACCCTTTAAGGGTTGTAAACTGTAGAGATGGTTGTGCATGAAAATCCCAGTAGATCAGCAGTTTTTTTTAAATACTCAGACCAGCCCGTCTGGCACCACCAACCATGCCAAGTTCAAAGTCACTCAAATACCCTTTCTTCCCCATTCTGATGCTCGGTTTGAACTTCAGCAAGTCGTTTTCACCACGTCTAGATGCCTAAATGCATTAAGTTGCTGCCATGTGATTGGCTGATTAGTATTTTGTGTTACCAAACAATTAAATAGGTGCACCTAATAAAGTGGCCGGTGAGTGTATATCTTCTATTGTACAATTTTGGTGAGCCTGTGCGATTTGTAGCCTCAGTTTCCTGTTCTTAGCAGACAGGAGTGGCACCCGTTGTTGTCTTCTGCTGCTGTAGCCCATCTGCTTCAAGGTTTGACGTGTTGTGTGTTCAGATATGGTATTCTGCATACCTTGGTTGTAACAAGTGGTTATTTGAGTTACTGTTGCCTTTCTATCATCTCAAACCAGTCTGCCAATTCTCCTCTGACAACAAGGCACTGTCTTCCACACAACTGCCGCTAATTGGATATTATCTATTTTTCGGGGGAATTCTCTATAAACTCTAGAGATTGTTGTGCATGAAAATCCCAATAGAACTTCAGTAAGTCATCTTCACCACGTCTAAATGCCTAAATGCATTGAGTTGCTGCCATGTGATTGGCTGATTAGTAATTTGTGTTACCAAGAAATTGAACAGGTGTACCTAATAAAGTGGCCAGTGAGTGTGTGTGTGTATATATATATATATATATATATATACATACTGTGTATATATATATATATATATATATACATACACGTATGGTAAAAGCACAGTACAACCTCTTTGCTAACCAAAAAAAGAGAGGTGCGCCAATATGCAAGATCACAATAAATATTGGACCTATAATATACCAGTATCAACGTGGGTAGTAATCAATGTAATACAGTAAATAGGATGTTATTATGTTATAATTATGTTGTAATGGTCCAGAAAGTTCCCAACAATAAGAGAAAATATGGGAAAAAAAACAAAAGGTTAATAAATACTTATAATAAGTCCCTCTGATGAATACTCAAACCGATGTTGAGAAAAAAGTATAAGTATAAAGTCCATCAATCAGGTCAATAGAATGATGAGCAGCTCTCTCCAAGATGTATGCAGAATGGAGTATGTCCTATAAGACAAAAGAAAAAAGAGGCGCTCTTGGTGCAGCAAGTTCCAATCAGCACGATAATCAGTGATCCGTACAATAAGTGGTATACTCACAAACAAATATGCACATGCAGTGCAATAGTGGGCGGACCGAAACTTCAGAGCCGTTCGGCTGACTCTTCAATGGTAACTCTGCCCAGCGACGCTGTAACCTCAGAAGGTGGATGCTGGAATTCAATCCTCTGTGAAAATCTCCCGTAGTGACCTGGAATAGTCGGCTGAGAGGAGAATGTATAATCCACAGACTGCCTAATTGTTGCTGGCTCTAGCTCCGCTGTTTAAACAATAGGACACTGGTTGAAGGGCAGCCTACAGGACTTACTCTTAAAGTCCTGTAGCTATGATTACGGTGTCCTACCGAAACATGTAAGCTTGAGTACACTGTGCTCAAATTTTTTGTGTGTGTGCTGGACCCCCATGGGTTGTATTTTATCCAAATGGAATACCAATAAAGACTGTTTATGTTTTTAACTTGGCCTCAGGATCATCGTTTTGTGTTTTTTTAATAATTGGCCAGGATCCTGGGTCAGAAGGAGCTCGCCATTCCTTCCTCTCCCTGCAACGTCCTCCTAGCAGCGTTCTCTTTGACAGCACTGGAAAACAAAGAGGTGATTGGTCGACAAGGATCACGTGACCGGACCAACGGACCTACGATTTCACCAGCCACAAATGCAGCTGTACATGCTGAGTCCAGCAGAGTTACAAACAGAGCTTGGGAACCACTACATGGAGCAAGTGGCACATAAACTACAGTGACACGGAAGCAGTGAGTGGACACATAGGCTATTCTGGGCATATGTGCTCTTGGGAATACCACTACCACCAGTTTAATACTGATTCACCGTCTAAAAGTGCATTGCTATTTCCAAATGTGGTGATATAACTGATTTCGGTTTGGCTGCATTTTATTCACATTGTTGGTGGACTTTGGAGTGACTTTCTGAGAGAAGGGATTTAACCCTATACGGGAGTATATATTTGTTATTGTGCAGTCTACTATATCTACTAATTTTTTTTATATATATACACATACACACACACACACATATATATATAATATATATATATATATATATATATATATATATATATATATATATATATACACACAAAGACAACATACATAGCATATTCCTAATATTTTCATGTCAATTCAAATAATCTACTCTACTAAACTAAATAACTACTGTCAAATCTTTGATTGGGAGCCAATTTGCTGCTGTATAGCTACAACACGAAGCTGTCCTGATTACAAAATGACTGTTGTATATTTTGGACAAAGTGTTACTCTTAAGTCCTGTAGGCTGCCCTTCAACCAGTGTCCTATTGTTTAAACAGCGGAGCTAGAGCCAGCAACAATTAGGCAGTCTGTGGATTATACGTTCTCCTCTCAGCCGACTATCCCAGGTCACTATGGGAGATTTTCACGGAGGATTGAATTCCAGCATCCACCTTCTGAGGTTACAGCGTCACTAGGCAGAGTTACCATTGAAGAGTCAGCCGAACTGCTCTGAAGTTTCGGTCCGCCCACTATTGCACTGCATGTGCATATTTGTTTGTGAGTATACCACTTATTGTACGGATCACTGATTATCATGCTGATTGGAACTTGCTGCCCCAAGAGCGCCTCTTTTTTCTTTTGTCTTATAGGACATACTCCAATATATATATATATATATATATATATATATATATATACACACAAATATATATATATATATACACACAAATATATATATATATATATATATATATATTCAGAGTGAGTAAAAACACAAGACTACAAATAAAACCCCCAAAAAAACAAAACAGGATTATCTCATTCACCTACACAAAAATCATACAAGTCAGTACTTTATTTATGACGTCTTAACGTTTCCAGAATGCCCCAAAAAGTAGCTCAAAGCTGATTGAAAAATGGATAAACTTTTTAAATTTCTTACTGAATTAAATGAAAACTACCTCTGTTAGGTATTTAATTCATCAGAACTTGGTGTTATGGGCACATTGGACGCATGAGATTTCCATTTATTCAGTATAGCAAAACAGCAAAATATGATAGAATATTCTGATTCTAGATATAAAAACAAATTGATGTGGTAGTTAAATGCTTAAAGGGACACTGTACCCAAAACATTTCTTTCGTGATTCAGATTGAGCATGAAATTTTAAGCAACTTTCTAATTTACTCCTATTATCAGCAAAGTGTAAATATATATGTATATGAATATATACATATATATTTATGTTTTTATATGTGTATATAAACATAGTAACCCAGAAATATATATTTATATAAGCCTATATTTACAGTGAACACACAGTCCCCATAGAACACAATGTACAGACACTTTTCAGTGCCTTTATTTTTTATTTCAAACACCACATATCAGCACACTTTAACCCCTAAAAACTGCTTTGTACAGTTATTTTAAAAAATAAATAAAGATGCTGATATTTTATTGTTTTACTAAGGAACGCCACACTTACATTTGGGGGCAATTGGGGGACATTTTTTAAATTAACCAGAGATCTGATTTCTGGTTAACTTTTGGAGCGCAAATCTTTACTGCAAATTCGCAGTAGCATTAACCAGCCACTTGTAGTGGCTGGTTGTTTTTCATGCGCCCATATACGGACGAATTTGACTGTTTACAGGTTTACGATAAATTAGTATTCCACTTGTAATCTATCCCTTAATGCATTATGCTGCGAAACAATTTGCATTTAGAATATCGTTTAGAATTATTAAACATTTATGATATTTATGTGATTTGCCTGTATCTATAACATTGAATAGTTGTGCAAAATATTTTTCATAAATATGACAACATAACCAGGCATGTATTTTTAAGCTATTTAAAAGCCTTGTAGTATTTTGACCTTCAATAAAGCAAATGTGGAACTGAAATGGTAAAGTGACAAAGAAGGCATATTAAAAGGAATGCTGTAAGGGTATTATGGTTACCATAGGGAGACACATTTATTTTTTAACATTTTATCCCCTTTGTTAAAAACAATGAATGCTGGCTATATTTAATTGCTCTAAAGCAGTGGTCTCAAAGTACAGGCCCCAGAGCCAAATGCGGCCCTCAAGATAGTTGCATATGGCCCTCCCTTGTTTAATAGGTAAACCATTACGTTGAGCTGTCAATTTTTTGTATTGTTCTAAGAGGTTTAGTTGATATTCTATATAGGCACTAACAAGACAAATATAAAGACAAATGGAATGGAAGTCATCTAACCAATCAAACTCCATCAATATAAAAGTGAAGTAAATATTAATCTGTAACATTTATATTATGCATGATTTTTTTTTGATCACTTGACATATTATATTGTGCAAATATAATAACAATTGTTACTGTTAATTTACATAATTTTTGTTTAGATCTTGTATGCATTAGAGCAAGGAAGATAATGTATTTACAAGGTTAATCAGCATTCTGCCAACGTTTCTTTTACTTCCATAACATTGCTTTAATAAAAAAAAACCTCCAGAATGCACAGTGCTTAAAGGGACACTGAACCCAAATTTTCTCTTTTGTGATTCAGATAGAGCATGACATTTTAAGAAACTTTCTAATTTACTCCTATTATCAAATTTTCTTAATGCTCTTGGTATCTTTATTTGAAATGCAAGAATGTAATTTTAGATGCCGTCAATTTTTGGTGAACAACCTGGGTTGTTCTTGCTGATTGGTGGATAAATTCATCCACCAATAAAAAAAGTGCTGTCCAGAGGCTGAACCAAAAAAAAGCTTAGATGCATTCTTTTGCAAATAAAGATAGCAAGAATATAAAGAAAAATTGATAATAGGAGTAAATTAGAAAGTTTCTTAGAATTGCATGCTCTATCTGAATCACAAAAGAAAATGTATTGGTTCAGTGTCCCTTTAATCTTGCAGCTTAATCTTCAACAGTGAATCAGTTAAGAGGGAAATGCAAAATTAATATTGTTTTTAACATATCAATGGGCATAGTTAACAACGGATTGCTAAGAAATAATATATTATTTGTCAAACTGGCACAGTGAACAACAAAAATTGTAATATTTATTTAAATTATCAATATGTTTTGTTTTGTTCACTATATCCACAATACCATTAAAAGGACAGTCTAGTCAAAATTAAACTTACATTATTCAGATAGGACTTGTAATTTTAATCAACATTACAATTTACTTTTAATCATCAAATTTGCTTTTTTCTCTTGGTATTCTTAGACAGACTCATATGCTAATATCTAAGCCTTTGAAGGCTGCCTCTTATCACATGCTTTTTAAATTGCTTTTCAACACAAAGACTGAAAGTACACGTGGGCCATATAGATAACACTGTGTTCAGGCACAGAAAGTTATTTAAGATTTAGCACAACACAATGCTAAATGCAAGTCAATAGATAATAAACAGTCACAGTCATGTGGGGGCTGGAAGAAGGTTCTTAAATACAAGGTAATCACAGAGGTTAAAAGTATATTAATATAACTGTGTTAGTTATGCAAAACTGGGGAATGGGTAATAAAGGGATTATCTATCTTTTAAAACAATAAGTCTATTGTAGACTGTCCCTTTAAGTAATAGAGAAAACTAATTTTATGATTTTGCTGCTTTGGATTAGACAATATAATCGATAACAATGAAAAACTATCTTTTTTTTAAAAACCATTACTTATTGCACAATCACAATTTATTTAAGAATATATTTTATCTCTTCCAAAATCAATAGGAAAAAATACAGTGTAATTACTGTTACACATTCAGAAGAAACCCTAATCACTCCTAAATACACTGGAGACCAGTTTTATAATAGTGTAGCAACAGCTGTTGATTTTCTACAACTACAAATTTTACTAAAATCATCATTTTAAATGAGATTGGAATACACAAAGTATATTTTATTAATACTAAGGATACAGTACAATTTATAATAACAAAATTTATGCTTACCGGATAAATTAATTAATTTATTTATATTTTTATTTTTTTATTTTTTAAAAGCTTTATTGTAAACTTCAAGAAATTACAATGAATAAAAAGAAAAGAAGGAGGGCAATTTCAACAACATCAAGAGAATCTTAAATTTGAATTGACCATCACATACAAATGTTATGAGAGGGTGTACATATTCCAACAGATTCAACAGAGGACATATAATTACCTGATATGAAAGACTTAAGAAATAATGCAATTGGGGGCAAACTGTCCCCCAGAAGGATAGAGTAGAGGACAACTGTAGAATAGGAAGGGTGGGGGAAGGGCTGGAAAAGGGGGAGTGAAGCACATCCAAGTTAAGGAGACGGTAAGGTTATACTAGGGGAATAGGTCAATCTGTAATCATGGGGTTTGGCTTCCAGGTCGTGTCCTAGTGGAGCTGCCAGTCCGCCCAAATGAATCCAAAAAGGTCAGATGTGCCTAAATTGTAGTAAATGTGTTTCTCCATAGTGTACAGGTAAGCCATTGAGCAGCAAGTTTTAGACCAATTTGGAAGGTGCTCACTCTTCCATGTGCATGCAATAGTATGCTTAATTGACATAAAAAGATATATGCATAAGAATGAGTGGTGTTTAGGGAGGGAGTGCAGACCTATGTGTAGTAGAGCTACTGCGGGCGATTTATGTAGAGAGATATCCAATTTGGACAATACAAGAAAGCACGTATTCCATAAGGGGCGGAGCTTAGGGCATTCCCACCATATATGCATAATGTTACCCTTCTGGCCACAATTTCTCCAACAGTCAGAGGATACATTTGGGAACATTTTAGAGTCTGGAAGGGACGTAGTACCAATGTACTAACAGTTTGTAGTAAGTTTCAAACAAAGTAGTGCAATGAATAGCTTTTTGTGTGAGTTCTAGGGTACGTCTCCAGGTCTCCATTGTGGTGGTCATCTCCAGTAGGGCCTCCCATCTTAATAGATGGGCCGGAGTATCTGGGGATGAAGAGGAACCTAAAAGGGTGTAGTGGAAGGATAGGGGGCCACAGAGTCTGTTTCCAAGTTTCCAGACAGATTCCCAGGCAGTCAGTGGGCGAGCTAGTGTGGGATTAAAGACCCAATTTAGCAGAAAATTTTTGATTCTGTGATATACAAATGAGAAATATCGAGGAAGAACACGATCCTCTCTAATCTGAGAAATGGGCTTAAAGCCAGCCTTTGGATTGGTAATCCAAAGGTCTGATACCATAGTGATCCCCAATTGAGCCCATCAATTAGGGTGGGTATCCTGTAAGCCCATGAGAAGTCCTGCCAGGGAGGTGATGGGAGAGGGGTGTGGGGCTATATGCGTAAAGTGACGGAGACTGTCCCAAAGCTTAAGGCATTCACAAATGATGGGGTTGGTTATACCTAGTTCCCTGCGGCAGTGTAGGGGAGTCCAGATCAGATCTCTGATTTCTAAACTATAGGGTAAAGAGGCCTGCTCAATAGACCTCCATTTACATGTGGATTGTTTAACTCCCCACTGAGCAATATGGGTAAGCATAGAACCCTCATAATATCTAAGCACAGAGGGAGAGCTTATACCTCCCCTGTTCTTAGGTAATTGGAGAAGTTTGTGCGCCACTCTAGGAGGCTTACTACGCCAGATATGTTTAGTAAATTCTCCCTGAGGATGTATTTAGGAACCTTAATGGGAAGACAGCAAAATAGATATGTAAGTCTAGGTAAGAAAGACATTTTAAGCACTGCTATCCTGCCTAGCCATGAAACATGAGTCAAATTCCAAGTTTCATTGAGAGAGCGGAGCTCGGTCAGTAGAGGTAAATAGTTATCTTTAATGACCCGACTTAAATCACCGATAACCTAACTCCTAAGTGGAGGACTGAGGATTCCGTCCGATTGAAGGAATAGTTGGATTTCAGAGGGGATAATCGCGAACTATGGATATCTTGGGTATATATCTCGGTTTTTTGAGGTTTAGTTTATAGTGGGAATGGGCATTATAAGACTCCACTATTTGTAATAATCTTGGGATAGTTAGTTCGAGATCTGACAAAAATAGTCACATCATCTG
The DNA here is from genome assembly GCF_027579735.1 of Bombina bombina. NCBI lineage: Eukaryota > Metazoa > Chordata > Amphibia > Anura > Bombinatoridae > Bombina > Bombina bombina. Next base: position 314,161,144 of record NC_069504.1, on the reverse strand, counting down.
CGAATAAGTCTATTTTATGGACTTTTCCATGAAGAGTGACACCCTTGATTAGGGGATCAGATCTAATCTGTGCAGCTAGCGGCTCGATGGCCATAGCGAACAGCAAAGGCGACAGGGGGCAGCCCTGTCTGGTGCCATTTGTTATGTTAAAGCGGAAGGAGAAGAATATAGGGCCCCGATTGCCCGAATTAGCTCACTAGGAAAACCGAAGGCCTCAAGGACCAGCCACAGAAACTGCCAGTGCACACGATCAAAGGCCTTTTCGCATCAAGTGAAATAACCGACAAAGGTTTACAAAGGCTGGAGGAAAGGCTAAGAATATTCAAAAGGCGTCGTGTGTTATACGGACCCACTCGCCCTGGGACAAATCCCATCTGATCAGGATTGATGAGATGTGGCAAAAGGGTTGCTATTCGGTTGGCCAGTAATTTGGAATAGAACTTTATGTCAGTGTTGATAAGTGATATTGGACGATAGCTGGAGCATAGGGAATGGTCTTTGTTGGGTTTAAGTATTGTTATAATATGGGCTTCAAGAAATTCTTTCTTCAAAGTGCCCTCATTTCGGGCAAGGTTGAAAAGTTTGAGAACTAGGGGCGAGAGCTCCTAACTAAAAGTTTTATAAAAATGGGCCAGAAAGCCATCAGGGCCAGGAGATTTAAAGGGTTTTGAGTTTTTAATGACCTGTCGTACTTCGGTTAAGGTAAAGGAGGATCTCAGTTGGTCACACTGGTCTGTGGAAAGCGTAGGGAGATTCAAGAATTTTAGGTAACTGCACATAGCCTCTGGGATCTTCGAGTTAGGTTTTTCAGAGCTATTTATGTTGTAGAGATTTGAGTAGTATTTGGCAAACTAATCGCCATTTTGAGAGGGGATTTTAAGGAAGGATTGGGGAGTCCTAATGCTATGTATGCACGAAGCGCCAGCTCTAAATCTGAGTTTGTTGGGCAGAAGGGTATCTACTTTATTACTTTTGAAGTAAAATAGCTGTTTCAGTTTGGTTAAGTTGGTTTGGGTCCTTTTGAGTTCAATTTGGGAGATGTGATTTTTAATGGTAGTAATCTGACTCGTCAGAATGGATGAAGGGACTACTCTGTTTTGGGATTAAGGATTCCTCAACTGGATATGGGCCTGTGAAAGCGTTAGACCAGCTTTCTTTCTATTGCTCGCCTGTTTACTGATTATGAGCCCCCATATTCTTGCTTTTGCAGCACCCCATAGGATATCGTCTCTGACCTGTATGTTGTCATTTGCTTGTATGAAATGTTTGATCTCAGTGTGCAATACCTCTCTAAACGGGATATCGCTCAACAAGTTATGGGGCATTCTCCAGAGGGGTCTAGAGAGTGAAGTGTTTATTGATTGGATGTCAGCTAAAACTTGATCATGGTCTGACCATGCACATATTAAAATGTTAGATTGTGTGGTGAGGTCTAGCGAGTCTGCTGTGGAAATGATGTAGTCAATTCTAGCGTACTGTTTATGCGGTTGTGAGTAGTGTGTGAAGTCCTTGTCTGTGGGATGAGTAGCTCTCCATATATTGTAATACCATACCCTGAGCAGGACATTAGGTTACGAAACTTCTTGGCTAAAAGTTCAGAGGCTGGGAGTGCCTTATTTGTGTCGGCAGATTTTTTATTGATTTTAGGGTCCCAAACTATGTTGAAGTCACCTGCTATAATGACTCTGCCTTGTTTAATTTGGTCTATCGTGTGAAAAACATAATTTATGCTTACCTGATAAATTTATTTCTCTTGTAGTGTATCCAGTCCACGGATCATCCATTACTTATGGAATATATTCTCCTTCCCAACAGGAAGCTGCAAGAGTCCACCCACAGCAAAGCTGCTATATAGCTCCTCCCCTAACTGCCATATTCAGTCATTCGACCGAAAACATGCAGAGAAGGGAAAAACCATATGGTGCAGTGGTGACTGTAGTTCAAATGAAAAAATTACCTGCCTTAAAGTGACAGGGCAGGCCGTGGACTGGATACACTACAAGAGAAATAAATTTATCAGGTAAGCATAAATTATGTTTTCTCTTGTTAAGTGTATCCAGTCCACGGATCATCCATTACTTATGGAATACCAATACCAAAGCTAAAGTACACGGATGATGGGAGGGACAAGGCAGGTACTTAAACGGAAGTTACCACTGCCTGTAAAAAACCCTTTCTCCCAAAAATAGCCTCCGAAGAAGCAAGGTATCAAATTTGTTAAATTTGAAAAGTATGAAGCGCAGACCAAGACTCCGTCTTGTAAATCTGTTCAACGGAAGCCACATTTAAAAAAGGCCCAAGTGAAAACCACAGCTCTAGTAGAATGAGCTGTAATCCCTTCAGGAGGCTGCTGTCCAGCAGTCTCATAAGCTAAATGAATTATGCTTTTTAACCAAAAAGACAGAGAGGCTGCTGAAGTCTTTTGACCTCTCCTCTGTCCAGAATAGACAACAAACAAGGTGAACGTTTGATGAAAACTGTAGTAGCTTGTAAGTAAAACTTTAAAGCACAAACCACGTCCAATATTGTGTAATAGACGTTCCTTCTTTGAGGAAGGATTAGGATACAAGCATGGAACAACTATCTCTTGAGTGATGTACTTGTTAGATACCACCTTAGGAAAAAACCCAGGTTGGTACGCAGGACTACCTTATCCGTACGAAGGACCAGATAAGGAGAATCACATTGTAACACAGATAACTTGGAGACTCTACGAGTCGAGGAATTAGCTACCCAAAAGGAACTTTCCAAGATAAAGATTGATATCTATGGAACAAAAAAGGTTCAAACGGAACTTCTTGAAGAACCTTAAGAATCAGGTTTAAGCTCCATGGCGGAGCAACAGTTTTAAACACAGGCTTGGATCTAACCAAAGCCTGACCAAATGCCTGAACGTCTAGAATACCTGCCAGACGCTTGTGCAAAAAAATAGACAGAGTAAAAATCTGTCCCCTTTTAAGGAATTAGCTGACAACCCTTTTCTCAAAAACATCTTGGAGAAAAGATAATATCCTGGGAATCCAGACTTTACTCCATGAGTAACCCTTGGATTCATAACAATCAGATATTTACACCATATCTATGTTCAATTTTCCTAGAGACAGGCTTTCATGTCTGTATTAAGGTATCAATGACTGACTCGGAGAAGCCATGCTTTGATAACATCAAGCGTTCAGTCTCAAGGCAGTCCATCTCAGATTGATTCTATTTAGATGGTTGAAAGGACCCTGAGGTAGAGGGACCTGTCTCAGAAGCAGAGACCGTGATGGAAAGGATGACATGTCCACCAGATCTGCATACCAGGTCCTGCGTGGCTACGTAGGCGCTGTCAAAAACACCAAAGCCCTCTCCTGCTTGGTCTTGACCTCCGGAGGAAATCCCACTCCCCCGGAAGAAAAGTCTGACGACTTAGAAAATCCACCTCCCAGTTCTCAACACCTGGGATATGGATAGCTGATAGACAAGAGTGAGTCTCTGTCCAGTGAATTATTGTAAGACTTCTAACATCGCTAGGGAACTTCTGTTCCCCCTTGATGGCTGATGTAAGCCACAGTCGTGTATATTGTCTGACTGAGTATGATGTACCTCAGAGTTGCTAACTGAGGCCAAGTCTGAAGAGCATGGAATATCACTCCCAGTTCCAGAATATTTATTAGAAGGAGGGTCTCCTCCTAAGTCCACTATCCCTGAGCCTTCAGGGAGTTCCAGACTGCATCCCAACCTAAAAGGCTGGCATCTATTGTAACAATTGTCCCATCTGACCTGCGGAAGGTCATACCCTTGGACAGATGGACCCGACATAGTCACCAGAGAAGAGAATCTCTGGTCTCTTGGTCCAGGTTTAACAGGGGGACAAATCTGTGTAATCCCCGTTCCTCTGACTGAGCATGCATAGTTGCAGCGGTCTGAAATGTAGACGTGCAAACGGTACTATGTCCCTTGCCGCTACCATTAAGCCGATTTCATTCATGTACTGAGCCACCGAAGGGCGCGGATGGGATGAAAAAACACGGCAGAAATTTAGAAACTTTGACAACCTGGACTCCGTCAGGTAAATTTTCATTTCTACAGAATCTATCAGAGTCCCTAGGAGGGAAACCCTTGAGATTGGGGATAGAAAACTCTTTCCTTGTTCACTTTCCACCCATGTGATCTCAGAAATGCCAGTACTACGTCCGTATGAGACTGGGCAATTTGGATGTTTGACGCCTGTATCAGGATGTCGTCTAAATAAGGGGCCACTTCTATGCCCCGCGGTCTAAGGACTGCCAAAGCGACCCCAGAACCTCCATAAAGATTCTTGGGGCTGTAGATATCCCAAAGGAAAGAGCTACAAACTGGTGATGCCTGTCTAGAAAGGCAAACCTGAAAAACGATGGTGATCTTTATGCATCACAATGTGAGGATAAGCATCCTTCAAATCCATTGTAGTCTTCTATTGACTCTCCTGGATCATAGTTAAGATGGTACGAATAGTTTCCATCTTAAATGACGGAATTCTGAGGAATTTGTTTAAGATCTTTAGATCCAAAATAGGTCTGAAGGTTCCCTCTCCTTGGGAACCACAAACAGATTTGAGTAAAAACTCTGTCCCTGTTCCTCTCTTGGAACTGGATGGATCTCGTACACAATGTAAGAATGCCTCCTTCTTTATCTGGTTTGCAGATAATTGTGAAAGGCGAAATCTCCCCTTTTTTTGGGGGGGAATCTTTGAAATCCAGAAGATATCTCTGGGATATAAATTCCAATGCCTAAGGATCCTGGGCATCTCTTGCCCACGCCTGGGCAAAGAATGAAAGTCTGCCCCCTATAGGATCCGTTACCGGATAGGGGTCCGTTCCTTCATGCTGCCTTAGAGGCAGCAGCAGGCTCCTTGGCCTGCTTATCTTTGTTCCAGGTCCGATTGTCTCCAGACCGCCTTGGACTGAGCAAAAATTCCCTCTTGTTTTGCCTTAGAGGAAGAGGATGCCACACCTGCCCTGAAGTTTTTAAAAGGTACGAAAATTAGACTTTTTTTTTTTTTTTTTTTTTTGGCCCTTGATTTGGACCTATCCTGAGGAAGGGCATGACCTTTTCCTCCAGTGATATAAGCAATAATCTCCTTCAAACCAGGCCGGAATAGGGTCTGCCCCTTGAAGGGAAGTTAAGTAGCTTATTTATTAAAGTCACGACAGCTGACCATGATATAAGCCATAGCGCTCTGCGCGCCAGTATAGTAAAAAACAGAATTCTTAGCCGTTAGTCTAGTCAAATGAACAAGGCATCAGAAAACAAAGGAATTGGCTAGCATAAGCTTGTCAAATATATTCATCCAATGGAGTCGCTTAACTGTAAAGCCTCATCAAGAGACTCAACCCAGAACGCCGCAGCAGCAGTGACAGAAGCAATGTATGCAAGGGGCTGCAGGATAAAACCCTGTTGAATAAACATTTTTTATCCATTGGATCTAAAAAGCACAACTGTCCTCGTCAGAGGTAGTGGTACGCTTAGCTAGAGTAGAAACTCTTCTCTCCACCTTAGGAACTGTCTGCCAGAAGTCCCGTGTGGTGGTAACTATTAGAAAACATTCTTCTAAAAAATAGGAGGGGAAGAGAATGGCACACCTGGTCTATCCCATTCCTTATTAAAACATTTTTAGTAAACCTCTTTAGGTATTGGAAAAACATCAGTACACACCGGCACTGCATATTATTTATCCAGTCTACACAATTTCTCTGGCCCTGCGATTGTACACATTCATTCAGAGCAGCCAAAGCCTCCCTGAGCAACAAGTGGAGGTTCTCAAGCATAAATTTTAAATGTAGAAATATCAGAATCAGGTTAAATCATCTTCCCTGAGTCAAAAAAAAAAATCACCCACAGACTAAGCATATTGTGAGGTAGTATCATACATGGTTCTTAAAGCGTCTGTATGCTCTGTATCTACCCCCAGAGCTAACTGCTTTCCTTTAATTTCAGGTAGTCTGACTAATACTGCTGCCAGAATATTATTCACCACCTTTGCCATGTCTTGTAAAATAAATGCTATGGGCGCCCTTGATGTACTTGGCGCCATTTGAGCGTGAGTCCCTGAAGCGGGAGTCGAAGGGTCTGACACGTGGGGAGAGTTAGTCGGCATAACTTTCCCCTCGACAGAATCCCCTGGTAAAAGAAACGCTATGGGTGCCCTTGATGTACTTGGCGCCATTTGAGCGTGAGTCCCTAAAGCGGGAGTCAAAAGGTCTGACACGTGGGGAGAGTTAGTCGGCATAACTACCCCCACGACAGAATCCTCTGGTGATAATGTTTTTAAAGACAAAAAATGATCTTTATTGTTTAACATGAAATCAGTACATCTGGTACACATTCTAAGATGGGGTTCCACCATGGCTTTAAAACATAATGAACACAGAGCTTCCTCTATGTCGGACATGTTAGAACAGACTAATAATGAGACTAGTAAGCTTGGAAAACACTTTAAATCAAGTTAACAAGCAAATATATAAAACGTTACTGTGCCTTTAAGAGAAACAAATTTTGTCAAAATTTGAAAAACAGTGAAAAAAAAAGGCAGTAAAACAAACAAAATTTTTACAGTACATGTAATAAGGTAACAGAGCATTGCACCCACTTGCAAATGGATGATTAACCCCTTAATGCAAAAAACAGATCAAAAAAAAAAAGACATAGACTTTTTTAAAAACAGACACAACAAACTGCCACAGCCAACAGTGGGAAGCTTCAGTTAACTGTTTCTATGCAAAATTTAAGCCAGCCATGTGGAAAAAACTTAGGCCCCAATAAGTTTTATCACCAAACATATCTTAAAAAACGATTAAACATGCCAGCAAACGTTTTAAAACACATTTTTACAAGAGTATGTATCTCTATTAATAAGCCTGATACCAGTCGCTATCGCTGCATTTAAGGCTTTACTTACATTACTTCGGTATCAGCAGTATTTTCTTAGTCAATTCCATTCCTAGAAAAATATTTTACTGCACATACCTTATCTGCAGGAAAACCTGCACGCCATTCCCCCTCTGAAGTACCTCACTCCTCAGAATGTGTGAGAACAGCAAATGGATCTTAGTTACGTCTGCTAAGATCATAGAAAAACGCAGGCAGATTCTTCTTCCAAATACTGCCTGAGATAAACAGCACACTCCGGTGCCATTTAAAAATAACAAACTTTTGATTGAAGAATAAACTAAGTAGAAAGCACCACAGACTCTCACGACCTCCTATCTATGTTGAGGCTTGCAAGAGAATGACTGAATATGGCAGTTAGGGGAGGAGCTATATAGCAGCTTTGCTGTGGGTGGACTCTTGCAGCTTCCTGTTGGGAAGGAGAATATATTCCATAAGTAATGGATGATCCGTGGACTGGATACACTTAACAAGAGAAAATATGTTTCAAGTATTTGGGTTGGTGAGTGTTAGGGAGGTAGACAGAGGCCAGCATATAAAGCACGTCGTTCAGCCTGCAAATCATTATTACGTATCTAGCCTGCGAATCCCTGATAGTCTGTATGGATTCAAAGGCGATGCGCTTATGAAGCAGGATAGCTGTCCCTCTGGCTTTTTTACTAAAAGGGGCATATTCTATGTAGGTGTACAACTTGGAGGAGAGTCTGAAGGGTTCATCTATTAACCAATGTGTTTCCTGCAGGAAAACAATGTCAGGGTTATGATGTTTGAGAGAACGCAGGAGGAGGCTGTGTTTGTGTGGAGAATTGAGGCCTCTGGCGTTGTGAGTGAAAAATCTAAGTGTAGGTCGGGTCATATATTGCTATGAGTAGGCAATCTGTGCAAATTATATATGTTTCTTAGGGTAGGGTGTGGGGAAGGAGAGGTAGGAAAGATAGGGGGAGGGATGAAAGAGGCACTGGAATATACCTTAAGTGCGGTGGAAATAGTCCACCTCAGAAGAACCCTAGAGTGGGTTTCTTAGTGGGGGGGGGGGACTTAATGCTTGGAAGCAAAATTAAGATAATAGGGCCGGAATACCAGCCCCACTCTAACATGCGAAACTTCTCATCAGTAATTATTGAAACATTAGATACAAACTAAACATAGATAAAAAGTGCAGTAACAAAGAAATATATAAACATTAACATGGATAATATAGTGGTTCATTTCTGAGTCACTCAAATAAACCATTCTGAACATTTAAGCAAGCTTATTTGCTTAATTAGTGCAACTTTAGTGAGAAAGTAGAATCAGAGTCTAATGGGGCCCCATTGTTATCATGATATAATCAGGTGGCAGTACCAGATTGTCCCGAAGAATCCCGGGGTTGCTGCATCTTGGGGCGTTTCGATCTCTGCTCTCTTGTGGCCCACTCCGGAACTGAAGCTCGTAGTGTAGGGTGAGGTGGAGCCTGTGCTGTTAGAGGCTCCTGTAGAAGACCCCAGGATGTGAGGAGAGAGATTCACTGAGGGACTGAAGAGGTCACAACTGTCTGGTTGTCTTTACTGATAAAGAGTCTTGTAGGGAAACCCCATCTGTATTTGATATTAGCTTTGCGCAACGCAGAGGTGACTAGTTGGAACTGACGTCTTTGTTGGAGAGTATGGGCGGATAAGTCAGGAAGAAGTTGGAATTCTCTGAATTTGTCGCTCAGTGTTGGCTTTTGAAAAGCGGCCTGCATCAGCCGGTCCTTATACAGGAAACTATGGAAGCACACAATAACATCCCTTGGCTTGTCATGAGCTACAAATCTAGAGTGCAACACTCTATGTGCCCACTCCATAGTACACGTTAGACCATCAGGGGAGCCAATAAGTTCTCGAAAATGAACCTGTAAGTATTCTTGTAATTCAGAAGGTGCAACAGATTCTGGAATGCCTCAGAATCTTATGTTGTTGCGTCTAGATCTGTCCTCTACATCGGCTAGTTTGAAATCTAACTGAGAAATTTGCTCGGCCAGGTTCTCGGAATAGACCAGTACATTAGATTGATCCACAGCGAAGTCATCCTGCTTACACTCCAAGGCATCCACTCTTTCTCCAATCTCTGAGATTTCCTTCTTGAGCTCAGCCGAGCTACGTTGGATCTCCTGAGTGATGGAACGGGTCTGAGTAGCTAGAAGTTTCTTAAATGTAGACTCTGTGATGAAGTGCTGTGAGGTAGCCACTGAGTGGGAACTAGATAAGGATTCCTCATCCTGAGAGTCAGGCTCGCTCAACTCCCTATTAGGCTCCATAGCCGACTCCCTGGTCACCTGTGAGAAATGATCAAAGACTGTTTTTTTTTATTTAGGGGTGGACTTGAGGTGCTTTCTAGCTGTGTGAGGTATTTTATACAAGTTTCCAAGAACCGGAAGAGAGAATGGTAGTTAAACTTTACACACTCAAGAGATATACACACCACTGAATAAAGTAAATATATGTTAGTTGCACAAGTACATTCAGAAATATTGTTCTCCTCACATACCTTTAGAGCGGGGCTGGATAGGGTGTCATATTTACGGTCTACATTACAACATTATTAGACTACTAAGCATTGTAGGCAAATTATAAGACATAGGAGCTTGGTGAGAGAGCCAACACAAGAACAGCTAAAATGGTCTGAGACGGACACTATGATCTCAGTCTCCACTTGTACAAGTATCCTATCACTCAGCAAGGACCAAAGAGTCCCCTTAAGACTCAGGGAACAGGGGATATGACTTAAAAGAAGGGGAAGACAAGCTGGGCCGGAAAGGAGGAGTCCCGAAGTTAAGAAATAAACAATTACAATCACCTTCACAATACACAGTGTAAGTAAAGTATATAGCTGAATAGTATGGTTCCCTACAGGACAGAGGAAATTTACGGTCAGGCGACTCTATAACCTTAGGTGATGAGATTTTGCTGCGCACAATAAGTGGGTGGAAAAGTTAGGGTTTTTAGGTGCCCTTTAGAGAAGTAAACCCCTAAGGAACAGCAAAGGGAGGTGAGAAAAGGTCCCAGTAAGCCCAGCGGGCACTATGTGTTGTGTGAGGGGGTTATATGATAATAATGTAGTCTGGGGACTTGATGAGATTAAGATATTAATAACCTTGTCTATAGGAGAGTGCAGCAGTTAGCTTGTGTCAGAACAATATAAAGTAAGCAATTCATACAGGCTAAGTGTTACAGGTGTGACAAGGCAAGACAAGAAAACACTCCACTCTGGGGAAGGCCCACAGAGATACATATGCTGACGCAGCAGCTAGCATACAAATACCCCTAATATATTATGAGACAACACAGTTTCTACCAAAGGAGCTCAAAATGCAGAGAAGCACTCTCACTTATATTATGTGAGGAAGTTCGTTATCTCAAAATCTCAGGGAAATGCAGTGTAGGCGAAGAATGCTTATTTGCACAGAGAGGGTTAATACCTCTGTTTTTAATGCTTTTTTTTAATTAGTCTCTAAGATGGAGATTGAGACCTATTAAAGCAACTCTGTTGTGTGGAGTGGGTTCATATGTACACGGCGCTGTAGGAGGCTCAGTGAGCGCACAGGGGGGCCCAAACCTTTTCTGGTATTATATGGATGTGCCAGTATGGGGCTACAGTTAATGGCAGGTGACTGCAATAATTGTAAGAAGCAGTGATTATGTGATGGAGGAAGCAGCCAAAAGGCTGTGGTCTCACCCAGATCGGCTACGATGTCAGTCTCCTCACCACAGCTGGTTGTATTGGGAGCGTGGTCGGGGTAATTCACTAGCTGCTAAGAGTCCTCACAAGATCTGCTGCCCCTGTGTTAGATCCTATTCACGGTGCTCCTGGTTTGCAGGCCTTCTTGATGTTTTGTAATCAGTCCAAAATGGCTGCGATTCGCGCCAAACAGCCGGCAACCTGCGCATCAGGATACACCCTCCAGTGGCTCACCACAGGCCCCCGTGCCACTGACCAGACTCACTCCCTCTTCACTCCCACTCCTGGGACGAATGCCCCTCACTCCAATCAGGCCCAGCACTGACTCCCCGGAGGCCGTGTCCTGACAGTCTCAGTTGGCTCTCTTGGCCCGAGATCAGCAGCTCGGACAGCTAGTGCAGCAGCGCTGCGCAGTGTAACCTAGTCTTCAGCTCCAGAGCAGATCCCCGACCCTCCGGAGCACAAAAGGCTCTGTGCTGTAGCTTGAGGAGACAATCTCTTCCACTAAGGGTAGGCTGGGGCTGTATAGCCTGGTGCAAGGTGCAAAGAGACACAGCACCCTCCTGATGATAGAAAGGAGAGATGTCAAAAGTGCAGAATCAGTATCCTGTAGGGTAAAAGACACCTAAGGGACTAAATATCTTAGAATTAAAGCTCTTTTAGCTGCTTTTTCAAAGTTTGGAACACGGAGCTCCACAAATGTGCTTCCTCTCAGCACGGCAGTTAACTCTGCCCCCCAAATTAATTTATTTTATGGTGGTGAGAGTCCATAAGCTATTATTCCTGAGATTCAACTCCTGGCAAAAAGGAGGAGACAAAGATGTCCAAAGCTCTAAAAGCATTTAATCCCTACCACCCCTCTGGTATTCTACTCTGAAGTATAGCCAAGAAAGTAGAAGTAGAAAGGTAGGAAAGGACACAGTAGAGAAAATGAGGTGCAAACTAGAACTGCTACCAGAAAAAAATTCTTGTGGACTCTCACCACCATGAAAGAAATGAATTTATCCCGAAAGCATACATTTTGCTTTCTTATATAATGTGGTGAGAGTCCACTCCTGGGAACTAATACCTAATCTGTGGACGCTATGAGTAATTGGACGGATAACATTTTTTTAGACAGGCACCTAATTACCAGACACTACTGCCTAAAGGTCTTTCCTACCAAACACATCAGAGAGGTAGAATTTAGAGAAAGTATGTTGCTACCTTGCAAATGTATTTAAAGGGACAGTATACACTAGAATATTTATTGTTTAAAAATATAGATAATCCCTTTATTACCCATAGTTTTGCATAACCAACACAGTTATATTAATACACGTTTTACCTCTGTGATTATCTTGTATCTAAGCCTTTGCAAACTTCCCCTTATTTCAGTTCTTTTTACAGACTTGCATTTTAGCCAATAAGTGCTGACTACTAGGAACTCCACGTGCATGAGCACAGTGTTATCTATATGAAACACATGAACTAACACCCTCTAATGGTGAAAAACTGTCAAAATACCCTGAGCTAAGAGGCGTCCTTCAAGGGCTTAGAAATTAGCATATGAACCTCCAAGATTTAGCTTTCAACTAAGAATACCAAGAGAACAAATCAAAATTGGTGATAGAAGTAAATTGGAAAATTGTTTAAAATTACACGCCCTATCTGAATAATGAAAGTTTGTTTTGGACTAGACTGTCCCTTTAATATACGCCTTATTATATAAGAGTATCCCACTTCCAAGTTAAGTTTGGTAATCACTCAGGATATTTACCCAAAAAGCTAAAGAACTGATGTGGCCCTTGGACCTTTATGTGGACCAAGGGACAAATAAATTAAAGAATTTTCTAAAAACCTTTGTAATTTAAAAGTAGTAATTTGAAACTAATGTTCTAACAATAGCCAAAATAAGTAAGAGGCCATCAAATGAAATCTTTGGATTAGGACAATCTTATGATTAATTATATAAAAAAAATTAGAAAGTCTTCAAGCAGAAGATATTGCTAAAAAAACAAAAACTTCCAAGACAGTAGCTAAATGTCCAAAGCTTGCAGGTTCGAAAAGAAAAACCTGTAAATATTGTTTAAAACAAAAATAGAGCCAGATTATGAGTAAAGCGCAAACATTTGATCCCGAACGATAAGGGGTTTATGGTGGGGGGTTTGCACTCATCGGGCTTACCGCTGGTATTACAAGTGAAAAGATTACTGCGACTTCAGAGCTATGGTTAACTGTTTTGTGAAACGTAAAAGTTGCACAAAACATAAAAAAGACATAAAAATACATTACAAAGTATAGTTACACTTATAATAACACCATTTTAAAAAAAATATTTCACACAAAAGTTATAAAGGTTCAAAGATATGAGGTTTCAGATCTTTAACATAGAGATACATACATATACATGTCTAAAGATGGATATGTATGTGTGTGTATATATATATATATATATATATATATATGTTCATATGTAATTATGTATTTATATATGTGTATATATGTATTTAAATACATATTTACACATATAAACACATAAATACATATGTACACATATATAGATGTGCATTGGAGACTTTGCTGTTAAGTAGATGAAAACATGTAGAAGCATTTTTATGCAATATTGATTTTTAATAAAGGTTTTAACAATGCATTTACTATAAATATTTGACATTCCAATACTATGGCCATGCTCTATGTATTTATATATATATCTGTATATTTCTATACCTTTATATAATCATGTAGATATATTTTTTCTCTGTGAAAAGGCACACTGTGCTAAAAGAGTGTGCACCCTGAGTTGCAATGGAAATGAACAGGCTTGGAAGTTATTCTACTATTGTTCTATCTCAGAAGTGCGGCTCTCTCTCTTCTGTTATTTATGCAAATTACTCTTAGGTCTCCCTAAGAGTAATGGGGGAAACCAGACGTGGACTCCTTGCACACATGCCCTTAGAGAGATACAACTGCACCTCACTGATGAGGCCAACAGAAGGCCGGAACAATCGTCTGGGATTGTTGTTTCTCTTGTTCAGAAAAGAATTGCCTGGTATTTTGGAGCTGGCTGTCATTGGGCAGGGTCAAACTGATATGCTAATGGATATTTTTTATCTGTGAAAAGGCACAGTGAGCTAAAAGAGTGTGCACCTTGAGTTGCAATGGAAATGAACAGGCATGGAAGTTATTCTAGAACAAAAAATTGTTTAGACTGTGATTGGTAGGGAACGTAGCTCACCTTTAAAAATGTTATCCCATAAGTTTACAAGTGAATTGTGATATAAGGTGGCGCAATTTAGCTTGCTATTCCCAATGAAAATGTATAAATATTTTAAAAGTTGCAGGTCATTATACACACCTGAATCTATATACTCCTTTTTGGAAAATATATGCAAATACACAATGGTAAATTAAAAATATACAATTTTATTGTTTAATAAATCCTTATAATTTATAATGAGCAAATTGTCATATATAGTATATGTATTTATGTAAAAACTGGACACCGGTGTCTGCTAAAATTCAATACATAAATGGTAAAAAATTATAAAAAATATCTATTCTTTGCACATGTATCTAATATAGTAATACTTGAGTTTTACAATGTTGCTAACAAAAATATGTCCGCAAATCTAAATAACCTGTCTGTTTTGAGATATCTGAATTATAATGTACTTCAAAGTTATACAATCTTATACATAAGAGTTCATATAAGGATTGTGGGGTTAATATCACAGTTAGCCCAATGTCTGTGGGCACAGTTAATAGAAATGTTATTCGTTTTGAGGCAAAATAGCCCAATAGTACCTTATAGTGTTTCTGAATGAATACACTATTAGCAGTGAATCCTTGGTGGAAAAAAATTTGTTGTATATATATCCCCAAAAGGTCTCCGTAGAGAACTGTGCTTTTATTTTCTATGGGAGGTGAATAGCATTCAGTGTTGGTAAATTTATGTTACTCCGATGGTCATCTGTTTGTTGGGACCCTGCTCACTTTATGTTGGCTCTATTTTGTAACGGTCTTTCATTCACCGTTCCTGTGGGTCTTTGCTCCGTGGCTATGATGCTGATATAGCATTTTCCTTAGCAGTTTTCTTCTTGCGGTCCGTGGCTAACCGCTTCCTGCTGTTGTAACCGCTCCTGTTTAGTGAACCCCTCGGTGTTAGGGGTGGCTCCTTGCTCCTCAATGCGGTCAGGTTGTATACAGCTAGTTGAATGAGGGTGGCGGTTTTCCTTACCGGACTTTAGATAGATGGTGTGTTTTTGATTTTTCAAAGTTGGCAAATGGCTCCGTTTTTTCTCTGTTCACCTGTGCACCTCAATCAGTGTGGCAGGTTCTCTGGTATCAACGCGTTTCGGCTGGGCAGCCTGTAGTTTAACTCTTCAAATGCTGTTTTTATCTGACGTATGACAGTTATTTACATAAATTTTAGCAATTGTTTATACATCGCAAATATAGTGTAAGTATGCTTTAGGCTAAATGAAATGAATTATTATCTTAAAATCAATAAACTACTAAAATACTATTATATTATTAAAATTCTTATATTTAGAATTAATGGATATCTATTAATAGGTGTTTTGGACGTGCTCTAAAATTACCATAATATCTAAATTATATCTAGATTAATGGCAGCACATAGAATAGTTTTTTACTTTGATATGGATAGTCATTGTAAGAACCAACAGGAATATACAGATATATATATGGTAATTTTGGCACTGGGAGTAAAGCTGTTAGTCAACCGTATGTTCTTATTTTATATTGTTCTGATTTTACTAGTCCTGTCTTATACTGAAGCTAAATTAATTCACCTGGTGTTTTAGATATACGTGTTGTATGGGTGGGTTTAAATAACTTGTGAAGTGTATATATTAAATATATATTATAAAATATTTGAGACATTTTAGTCTCAAATTAATACTTTGCTTAAATTAATTAGGGACCAACATGGTCTTTTAATTTGATGAAATCGTGGTTCTCTAATTTGAATATTAGTACTAACGTATTTTAATATTCATGCTAGACAGTTTTGGATTATTATTAATATAATCCTATAACAAGGGATCAAACTAATAGATTGGTTATAGTGAGATCCACTGTATAGTTATACTTTGCTTAAATTTTTTTTTAATATGATCTTAAAACATATACGCCTAGATTTACAGTTCTGCGTTAGCCGTCAAAACCAGCGTTAAGGGGTCCTAACGCTGGTTTTGGCCGGCCGCTGGTATTTAGAGTCTTGTAGGTAAGGGTCTAACGCTCGCTTTCCAGCCGCAACTTTTACATACCGCAGATCCCCTTACGTCAATTGCGTATCCTATCTTTTCAATGGGATCTTTCTAACGCTGATATTTAGAGTCTTGGCTGAAGTGAGCGTTAGAACTCTAACGGCAAGACTCCAGCCGCAGAAAAAAGTCAGGAGTTAAGACCTTTATGGGCTAATGCCGGTTTATAAAGCTCTTAACTACTGTGCTCTAAAGTACACTAACAACCATAAACTACCTATGTACCCCTAAACCGAGGTCCCCCCACATCGCCGCCACTCTAATAAAACATTTTAACCCCTAATCTGCCGACCGCACACCGCCGCAACCTACATTATCCCTATGTACCCCTGATCTGCTGCCCCTAACATCGCCGACACCTACATTATATTTATTAACCCCTAATCTGCCTCCCCCCAACGTCGCCGCTACCTTACTACACTTATTAACCCCTAATCTGCCGACCGGACATCGCCGCTACCATAATAAATGTATTAACCCCTAAAGCTAAGTCTAACCCTAACACCCCCCTAAGTTAAATTTAATTTAAATCTAACAAAATAAAATAAATCTTATTAAATAAATTAATCCTATTTAAAGCTAAATACTAAATATAAACCCTCATATAGCTACAATATAATGAATAATTATATTGTAGATATTTTAGCATTTATATTTATTTTACAGGCAACTTTGTATTTATTTTAACTAGGTACAATAGCTATTAACCTCTTAAGGACATATGACGGAATTTTTCCATCATAAAACAATTGAGCAAACTGAAAGCTGTGTCTTTAAAGGGTTAAATAGTTAATAACTATTTAATAGCTACCTAGTTAAAATAATAACAAAATTACCTGTAAAATAAATCCTAACCTAAGTTACAATTAAACCTAACACTACACTATAATTAAATAAATTAAATAAATTACCTACAATTATCTACAATTAAATCAACTAAACTAAATTACCAAAAAAACAAACACTAAATTTCAAAAAATAAAAAAAGATTACAAGAATTTTAAACTAATTACACCTACTCTAAGCCCCCTAAAAATAACAAAGCCCCCCAAAATAAAAAATGCCCTACCCTATTCTAAAATAAAAAGTTAACAGCTCTTTTACCTTACCAGCCCTTAAAAGGGCCTTTTGCGGGGCATGCCCCAAAGAAAACAGCTCTTTTGCATTTAAAAACGCATACAATACCCCCCCAAGATACCCCTAATCTAACCCAAATCCCCCTTAAAAAACCTAACACTAAGCCCCTGAAGATCTCCCTACCTTATCTTCACCATGCCGGGTATCACCGATCCGTCCAGAAGAGGGTCCGAAGTCTTCATCCTATCCGGCAAGAAGAGGTCCAGAAGAGGTCCAGACGAGGGTCCGAAGTCTTCATCCTATCCGGCAAGAAGAGGACATCCGGACCAGTAGACATGTTCATCCAGGCGGCGTCTTCTATCTTCATCCATACGGCGCGGAGCGGGACCATCTTGAAGCAGCCGACGTGGATCCATCCTCTTCTTCTGGCGTCTCCCAACGAATGAAGGTTCCTTTAAGTGACGTCATCAAAGATGGCGTCCCTTGAATTCCGATTGGCTGATAGGATTCTATCAGCCAATCGGAATTAAGGTAGGAAAAAATCTGATTGGCTGATTAAATCAGCCAATCAGTTTCAAGTTCAATCCGATTGGCTGATTGGATCAGCCAATCAGATTGAGCTTGCATTCTATTGGCTGTTCCGATCATGCCAATAGAATGCAAGCTCAATCTGATTGGATCAGCCAATCGGATTGAACTTGAATCTGATTGGCTGATTCAATCAGCCAATCAGATTTTTCCTACCTTAATTCCGATTGGCTGATAGAATCCTATCAGCCAATCGGAATTCGAGGGACGCCATCTTGGATGACGTCACTTAAAGGAACCTTCATTCTTCGGGAGTCGCCGAAAGAAGAGAATGGATCCGCTTCGGCTGCTTCAAGATGGTCCTGCTCCGCGCCGGATGGATAAAGATAGAAGACGCCGCCTGGATGAACATGTCTACCAGTCCGGATGTCCTCTTCTTGCCAGATAGGATGAAGACTTCGGACCCTTTTCTGGACCTCTTCTTGCCGGATAGGATGAAGACTTCGGACCCTCTTCTGGACGGATCGGTGATACCCGGCATGGTGAAGATAAGGTAGGGAGATCTTCAGGGTCTTAGTGTTAGGTTTTTTAAGGGGGTTTGGGTTAGATTAGGGGTATGTGGGTGGTGGGTTGTAATGTCGGGGGGTATTGTATGCTTTTTTAAAATGCAAAAGAGCTGTTTTCTTTGTAGCATGCCCCGCAAAAGGCCCTTTTAAGGGCTGGTAAGGTAAAAGAGCTGTTAACTTTTTATTTTAGAATAGGGTAGGGCATTTTTTTATTTTGGGGGGCTTTGTTATTTTTTTAGGGGGCTTAGAGTAGGTGTAATTAGTTTAAAATTCTTGTAATCTTTTTTTATTTTTTGAAATGTAGTGTTTTGGTTTTTTTTGTAATTTAGTTTAGTTGATTTAATTGTAGATAATTGTAGGTAATTTATTTAATTTATTTAATTATAGTGTAGTGTTAGGTTTAATTGTAACTTAGGTTAGTATTTATTTTACAGGTAATTTTGTTATTATTTTAACTAGGTAGCTATTAAATAGTTATTAATTATTTCCTTTGTTGAACATTTAAATTCTAACGATAGGGGTTTGGTATTCACAAGTTCTATCAATAAGAAATCAATCGTGTATCTGGATCTTAATTTATGCTTTACTGAAGGGAAGGTGACTAGCACCACTTTTTTTAAGACAGTTGATTGTAATAGCTATTTAGATTTTAAGAGTTGTCACTATCATGCATGGAAACAGAATGTACCGTATGGTCAGTTTAAGCGTATCCGCCGAAACTGCAGTACCCTCTCCGATTTTGACTCTCAAAGTTTGATCTTGAGAGAACGTTTTTTGGAGAAAAATTATCCACTTAGTATCATTGAAAAAGGTTATAGAAGGGCCAGATCTGATGACAGGAATAATTATTTTTCTAGTTCAAGTGAACTACTAAAACAAAAAACTAATATCAACATAAATGAATCTCCCCTATTTATAACACAATATAATTCTAATCACGAATTAATTAGACATATTTTGAAAAAGCATTGGGACATTCTGACTAAGGACCCTATTTTGGGCAATGTGAAAGGTAGAAAACCAAAGGTTGTCTATAGGAGAGCACCAACCCTAAAGACTCTGCTAGCTCCCAGTAAAGTAGTTAAACATAAGAGACAATCTATTCCTGTTAAATCTATGTTAAGTGTATTACCCTCTGGCTCTTATAGATGTAGAGCTAGCAGATGCAAGATGTGTCATTTTATTGACAACAAACAGAAAATCTTTCGGTCCAATATAACCAATAGATCATATTCCATTATTGGCCATGTTTCTTGTGCTTCTGATCACGTCGTATATTTGCTTACATGTATGTGTGGAGTCCAATATGTGGGACGTACCTGTAGGCGCTTTAGCACTAGGTGGTCCGAACACCAGCGCAATATGAAGAACAATTATAAGAACCATAGTGTCTCCAGGCACTGTAACAATGTTCACAATGGTGACACGAATTGTTATTCTGTGACCCCTATTGAGCATATACCCAAATCCCATTTATATAATCAATACTTCAGATTGAGACAGAGATAAACTTATTGGATCCATGTGCTAAAATGCATGCATCCTGATGGACTCAATCTATGTGTTGATCTAGCGGCTTTTCATTAGATGTTTTTTATGTGTTTTTTTATGTGTCTTTCTATCATTGTTTTGAGAATTTTTTATTCAATTATATACTCAGTGGGGTTTCCTATTGGGGGTATTTATTTGGATTTTAATTGTGAGTGTTAGTGGAGTACTACAAATTATTAATTTACTCCACTCTACTGGTCTATTAATAATGAGCCTTTACAGATCTACAAGGATCTTTTTACTATGAATGTCTGAATTTGCATATCAATATATGTTGTCAGTGATATTAAATTATTATTTTTTCTGTCTTGATGAGTGCTATTTATATGTTGAGGCAAATGTTTATCAATTTTTTATTCTGCTTATTTATGCCAAATATGATTTAGCATGGTATCTGTGGTCCCCTGCGATATATATATATATAACTATTTTTATCGCTTATATGTACTCTGGACTGCTTCCCGCCCCGTTATTCCTTATCCTTCTTTCCCTACTCCCTTTCCTTCCCTTTTTCCATTGATCCTTTCCCTACCTTGCATTCTATTTGATCATACTTAATTTATTATTAATTAATTTCTAATCTATTTCTTATCATTTAAGTTATTATATAAGCGAATATGTTTTGAATTTAATAATATGTATTAGATGTTTCTTATTTCATACTGTTTTTAACATTTATATTGCGGTAATTTTTATCTGATGAATATGATTTAAGTCCATCCACTGCTCGGGCCTTTGATACACTCCCCAGTGGAGATTTTCACATACCACGTCATTCCTCCTACTGCCTACCATTGGATGGAGGTGTGTGAGGGGTCGGAGCATTGTGATTGGCCCAGGTGTGTTTTAAATAGAGCAGGTATACCTTGTTCAGTATCAGCCTGATGAAACGACTTTGTTCGAGAAACGCGTTGCTGTACGCTTGATTTTTACCTGTTTATACTCAATAAACCCACTGAGTATTCCACACCTGCCTGACTGTTTATTTTGCTGCTGACGAATCTTTTGGCTTGCTGCCTGGGCGGTTATCTTGGTGATCTGTTTGCCGAGATTCTGCTCTGCTGATTGGTTTCCTGTCTGTGCTGGTTCCTGCTCTGACGCTGCCTATGGAATATCACGGATTGGTCATCCATTCCATGCTTGTCTGACGGGCGACTTTAGGTTCCGTCCTGCTTGTTCTGGTACACGTTTGTACCGCCGCTCTTGTGAGTACCCTCGGCTGCGGGTCGTTCTGTCCTCTACATCTTCCTGGTGTTTAGACGATACTTGTCCCATGAGGCGCCTCTCTTGTCTGTCTTAACAGGTTATTCTTCTCATAATAGCTATTGTACCTAGTTAAAATAAATACAAAGTTGCCTGTAAAATAAATATAAATGCTAAAATAGCTACAATATAATTATCCGTTATATTGTAGCTATATTAGGGTTTATTTAACAGGTAAGTATTTAGCTTTAAATAGGATTAATTTATTTAATAAGATTTATTTTATTTCGTTAGATTTAAATTAAATTTAACTTAGGGGGGTGTTAGAGTTAGACTTAGCTTTAGGGGTTAATACATTTATTATAGTAGCGGCAAGGTCCGGTCGGCAGATTAGGGTTTAATAAGTTTAGTAAGGTAGCGGCGACGTTGGGGGGGGGGGGGGGCAGATTAGGGGTTAATAAATATAATGTAGGTGTCGGCGATGTTAGGGGCAACAGATTAGGGGTACATAGGGATAATGTAGGTTGCGGTGGTGTGCGGTCGGCAGATTAAGGGTTAAAAAATTTTATTAGAGTGGCGGCGATGTGGGGGGACCTCGGTTTAGGGGTACATAGGTAGTTTATGGTTGTTATTTAATTAAAGCTAAGTATTTAGCTTTAAATAGGATTAATTTATTTAATAAGATTTATTTTATTTCATTAGATTTAAATTAAATTTAATTTAGGGGGGTGTTAGGGTTAGGGTTAGACTTAGCTTTAGGGGTTAATACATTTATTAGAGTAGCGGCGAGGTCCGGTCAGGAGATTAGGGGTTAATACTTGAAGTTAGGTGTCAGCGATGTTAGGGAGGGCAGATTAGGGGTTAATACTATTTATTATAGGGTTTTTGAGGTGGGAGTGAGGCGGTTTAGGGGTTAATACATTTATTATAGTGGCGGCGAGGTCCAGTCGGCAGATTAGGGGTTAATAAGTGTAGTAAGGTAGCGGCGACGTTGGGAGGGGGCAGATTAGGGGTTAATAAATATAATATTGGGGTCGGCGATGTTAGGGGCAGCAGATTAGGGGTAAATAGCTATAATGTAGGTTGCGGCTGTGTACGGAGCAGCAGATTAGGGGTTAATAATAAAATGCAGGGGTTAGCGATAGCGGGGGCGGCAGATTAGGGGTTAATAAGTGTAAGGTTAGGGGTGTTTAGACTCGGGGTACATGTTAGGGTGTTAGGTGCAGACTTAGGAAACAATGGGGCTGCGATAGGAGCTGAACGCTGCTTTTTTTTCAGCTCAAACTGCCCCATTGTTTCCTATGGGGATATCGTGCACGAGCACGTTTTTGAAGCTGGCTGCGTCCGTAGGCAACGCTGGTATTTAGAGTTGAAGTGGCGGTAAATATGCCTTTACACTCCTTTTTGGAGCCTAACGCAGCCCTTCAGAGAACTCTAAATACCAGCGTTGTTTAAAAGGTGCAGGGGGAAAAAACACGCGTAGCTAACGCACCCCTTCTAACGCAAAACTCTAAATCTAGGTGATAGTTTATATTCAGTTGTTAGGACATATATTTTTTATTTTTTGGTTTGTTAAGACATATATTTTAGTTTTTTTTGCTATTGTGTAGTGAAATTTACCGTGGAAGTTATTCTAGCTTTTGTTCTATCTCAGGAGTGCGGCTCTCTCTCTTCTGTTTTATATATATATATATATATATATATATATATATATATATATATATATATATACAGGGAGTGCAGAATTATTAGGCAAGTTGTATTTTTGAGGATTAATTTTATTATTGAACAACAACCATGTTCTCAATGAACCCAAAAAACTCATTAATATCAAAGCTGAATAGTTTTCGAAGTAGTTTTTAGTTTGTTTTTAGTTATAGCTATTTTAGGGGGATATCTGTGTGTGCAGGTGACTATTACTGTGCATAATTATTAGGCAACTTAACAAAAAACAAATATATACCCATTTCAATTATTTATTTTTACCAGTGAAACCAATATAACATCTCAACATTCACAAATATACATTTCTGACATTCAAAAAAAAACAAAAACAAATCAGTGACCAATATAGCCACCTTTCTTTGCAAGGACACTCAAAAGCCTGCCATCCATGGATTCTGTCAGTGTTTTGATCTGTTCACCATCAACATTGCGTGCAGCAGCAACCACAGCCTCGCAGACACTGTTCAGAGAGGTGTACTGTTTTCCCTCCTTGTAAATCTCACATTTGATGATGGACCACAGGTTCTCAATGGGGTTCAGATCAGGTGAACAAGGAGGCCATGTCATTAGATTTTCTTCTTTTATACCCTTTCTTGCCAGCCACGCTGTGGAGTATTTGAACGCGTGTGATGGAGCATTGTCCTGCATGAAAATCATGTTTTTCTTGAAGGATGCAGACTTCTTCCTGTACCACTGCTTGAAGAAGGTGTCTTCCAGAAACTGGCAGTAGGACTGGGAGTTGAGCTTGACCCCATCCTCAACCCAAAAAGGCCCCACAAGCTCATCTTTGATGATACCAGCCCAAACCAGTACTCCACCTCCACCTTGCTGGCGTCTGAGTCGGACTGGAGCTCTCTGCCCTTTACCAATCCAGCCACGGGCCCATCCATCTGGCCCATCAAGACTCACTCATTTCATCAGTCCATAAAACCTTAGAAAAATCAGTCTTGAGATATTTCTTGGCCCAGTCTTGACGTTTCAGCTTGTGTGTCTTGTTCAGTGGTGGTCGTCTTTCAGCCTTTCTTACCTTGGCCATGTCTCTGAGTATTGCACACCTTGTGCTTTTGGGCACTCCAGTGATGTTGCAGCTCTGAAATATGGCCAAACTGGTGGCAAGTAGCATCTTGGCAGCTGCACGCTTGACTTTTCTCAGTTCATGGGCAGTTATTTTGCGCCTTGGTTTTTCCACACGCTTCTTGCGACCCTGTTGACTATTTTGAATGAAACGCTTGATTGTTCGATGATCACGCTTCAGAAGCTTTGCAATTTTAAGAGTGCTGCATCCCTCTGCAAGATATCTCACTATTTTTGACTTTTCTGAGCCTGTCAAGTCCTTCTTTTGACCCATTTTGCCAAAGGAAAGGAAGTTACCTAATAATTATGAACACCTGATATAGGCTGTTGATGTCATTAGACCACACCCCTTCTCATTACAGAGATGCACATCATCTAATATGCTTAATTGGTAGTAGGCTTTTGAGCCTATACAGCTTGGAGTAAGACAACATGCATAAAGAGGATGATGTGGTCAAAATACTAATTTGCCTAATAATTCTGCACTCCCTGTATATATATGTGTATAGATATTTATTTTACCAAAAAAAATCAGATATATGTAGAAATATTTATTTAAGAATAAATAGAACAAATTTTGTTATTTGAAAAACACTAATGTAAAATATTCATATTTTCAAGTTTGGTTAGCGCAAATGAGAATATGCGATCAAGTTTGCGCGAGAGTGAGGTGTTAATTTTTTTTTCCACTTTTTTTCTCCCTTGACTTCTATGGGGGAATACGTGAATGCGCATAGCTTCAGCTTTTTGCGCTTGTCAGGTTAGCGCGAGAGCGAAAACAGTTTACTTTCACCTCATAATTTGAAAGCAACCCAAAAAGTGCAAAAAGCTTACTTCTAGCGCAACTAATGCTCGAGCTGAAGTGTTAATTTGCGCCCCACATGTAATCTGGCCCTTAATGTTTCAAATAGGAGAAATCTGTTTAGACACTGGGTATATCTTAACTGTGGGTCTGATATTTAAAAGTTTGCCAGCATGGAGAGAAATCATGCAAAATCTTTTTTTTCACCTGTTATTGTAATGTAGGTGTCTCTCCTTCACATCAAGAACTCAGCATAGTGAGAATAATATCTTTCAAATTAAAATTTGTGTTTGTAAAAAAATTTTAGGGACATCTCCTTACTGATCTTAGATCATCTCTCCTGATTGTAGAGCTTTTGAATATCAGGCCCTAAGACTGAACAAAGCATTGATGTCAAGGCACTTAGCAATTTTCCTATAGGATGAAACAGAAAAAGCCAAAATATAACTCTTTAAAAAGTTCTCATCTAAACATAATTCCAAAAAGAAGAAGTCTTGGAATTCTATAATAATGCCAACAAATACCCTAGTTTTAAAAAGCAGGAAAGAAACAACTTTCTAAATCATTTGCAAAATTTTACTTTATGGTCTGAAATAAGTTGTTCAATACAGTATTAATGAAACCTCTGTGTTAAAAAAAAGGGGGTTCAATCTCTAATCCATCAAGATGAAAGTCTCAAGATCTTGATGATTGGAGAAAGCTTGACATCGGAATTATCTTTGCAACCCAAGTTCTGTATGGTCTGTCTGGAGCGTTCAGATTAATGTAGACGGTTCTATTTAATTGGAACTATGACTCTTGAAAACAGAAGTTATCAGGTCAATCTCTGGTAGACCCTATTGTTCCACAATGTAGAAGAAAACTACTTAAAGGAGAAAACATGCCTGTGGAAGGGATTACCTACAAAATGTTTCTGTCAAACAAATGTTTCCAAGGAAACCAAACTCCCCGTGCTCTCCTGGACCCCATACTGAACTCCAATCCTAGAAAATGGTGTATGCAGAAATTATTTTCCAAGTTGGGTGAATAAAGAACACTTCCAGAAAATAGTTTGGAAAACTATCCACCGGGACAGAGATTGCCTCACTGAAGAAACTCTTAAGATTCTATGAGATAGTTAAGTAAAATTTTTGCACCATTGTCAAAGCCTACAAAGTTGAAGAGGTCTCATATAGAAAAGTTCGAAAGGAAGAACATCTGATGCTGCAAACATCAGACCTAACACTTCCATACACTGGCCTACAGATGGGTTGGAAATTGAATGTAGTTGTAAGCAAAGTTACTGTAACTTTGAGCTCTGATCCCTTAGGGAAAGCAGAATAGTCACTGTGTCTATAAGCACTCCTAGAAAAGAGACTCTTAATAAATTATAAAAAGAACTCCTAAATTAATTCTCCAACCATGTTTGCGAAGAAAGGACAGTATACTGTTTGTATGAAATACAGCTGAAGGAAAAAATGGAGCCTGAACCAATATACCATCCAGCTACAGAGCCACTGAACTACATGAGCTCTTTTTACAGACAAGAGAGTTCCTATAACTTTCATAAAAATTCTGGGAGCTGTAGATAGACCAAACGGAAGAGCTATAAACTAAAAAAAAAAAAATGGTCCTGAAAGGCAAATCTTAGAAACTGGAGATAGTCTAGGAATAGGAAGGAATGCATCCTTAAAATTAAATGTTGACATAAATTGACCCTGTTGAATAAGAAGAAGAATTGTCAAGATTGTTACAATTTGGAAAATAGGAACTCTGAGAAATATGTTTCAAGCCATTAAGTCCAAAATTGCTACAAACATTCCCTCTTTCTTGTGAATAATGGAAAAAGATGGAATAAAATCCTTTGCCTTGTTCCAAAACTGAAACTACAGCTAATAACATTTGGAAAGTCTTTTGGAATGTGAGACAGAAGACACCTTCCTCGAAAAGGCCTTGATTTGAAACCTATTCAGTAAACCTGGTAAAAAAGGCATAAACTTGTCCTACCAGAAAAAGAATCTGGTTTCAGGCTGTAACTTCATGCTGATTTGGAAGAGGAAGAAGGCTCATAAAATGCTTGGCCTTGTTCCAACTGGACTAAACTTCCTGAAAGATCTAAAAAAAATTCAGGTCATTGTCAGGAGGAGGAAGATTTTTGGTTCCTAGATTGACAAAAGGAACAAAAAATTACTAATTGCTCTATTTTTTCCTCTTAGACTTATTGTACTGATGGAGAAAAGTTCCTTTATATCTAGACACATTGGAAATGATAACTTCAAGACCAGGTCCAAATAAATTCTTCTTTAAAAAGGAGAGATAACATTCTATTTTTGGATAACCTGTTTGCTGATGATGACTTAAAAGCATAAAGCCCTTCTGGTCAGCACTGCTTAAGTCATATACATAATCCAAGTATGTCAACAATGAGACCTCAAATAAGTGCATTAGTTGACTTTAGAAGTTTCAAACAATTTTGAAAATATTCATCCACAGGGCCTTCTGAGATTTGCTCAGCCAAATTGCTTGCTGTAAAAGACTTTTTGATTAAATGTTTTCAATTTCATATCCATATTGTTCCTGGAAAATGTATTATCCTCCAAGGGAACAGTAGTGTGTTTGGCTAAAGCAAATTGGGCCATTCACTACTGGTAACATTCCCAAAACTCTACATTATAAGCCGGTAAAGGAGCCATTCTATTAAATTTAGAGGATGGAATAAAAGAGCAGACCAGGCTCAGTTCACTCTCTCAAAATTATTTAATAAAGCTTTAGGAACCGGTAAAAAAGCTCTAGTGACTTAGAAGAAGGTTTAAAAATCAAATCCAGTTGTTTGAAAGGTTTTTCCTCACATGATTTAGGGTCTTGGATGCCTAAAGTACAAAAACCTCTTTAAACAAAGAACTTAGATGTTTAAGCTTAAACATGAAATAGGTAGACTATGTCCTGATCAGTAAAAATCTCCTGATGATCATAAAAAAACTCACGTTCAGAAAACAATCTGAGGTGTCGGAGTCTGAAAACTAGAACGGCATCCTAAGATGTTCTGATCTCTGATGATGCAGAAGAACCTGATAATGTAACTTTAGGATGACTTTCAGACTTAGAACTTTTGCACATACTTTAAGGAGGCAAGGTTGCGATGACTAGCGAGTGCACAAACTTTTAAATCCTTTAGCAAAATATGAAGCACTCCTTTGTGTTGAGGAAACCAAGGGAAAACAGAATTCTTTTGAGAAAGGGCAGCATTATACTTTTTGAATTCCTAATGTGATCCATTCAGGAATTTCAAAGCTGTACCGGTAGCAAATATGCAAAATAGTAAATTCAAATGTGCATATTTGGATTAGGCTTAGCTGCCACAACTACAGAGCGCATAAACCTTTCAATCCTGGAGCAAATTCTTAAGCACTCATTTTTATTGAGGAAACAGAGGGAAGACAGATTTATTTAGAGGCAAGAGCAGTATTGCACTGTTAAAATGCCTAATATGAGTCTTTTAGGAATTGCAAAGCTTAACTGATAACAATGCTGCAAAACAGAAAATAAAATTGTCATCAGTTGATCTTCCCTCTAAAGGATCGTGTAAGGTAGTGGGGCAAATTTCAGTATGCTCCATGAAAGAATACACAGACAAAATAAATGAAGACAACCACTATTTTTATTATTTTACAGTGTTCCTTTTGTAGATTGTGATAATTTTTAATGGGCCAACAAAATCAATGTCTTTTTATTCCATAAGTTTTAAAGACCTCGCAGGTTTCTTCTTCATATTTAGATAAACACTGTCTGAAAGGGAGAAGCTTATATATCTTGTACATACAATGATTTAAAAAAAAGTAATTCAATTAACAAAAAGTCAGTCTTTAATAATAGTTTCCCATCAAGGCAGGGATGGAACACTGACGAATACATGAGGGAAGCAAACAGACGACTTCTGGATGGAATTTATTTCAAGAAACTCCCATCAAAACCCACTGAGGATTACAAAAGTGCATTGATAAAAATTATTAAATGCTTACCAAAAAACATCCAAAAACAAGTCTGCACCCTAATACCAGATTCCCCATCTCCAGGCAATTTTTACACGCTCCCAAAGATATACAAAACAGGTAGTCCAGGTCATCCTATATTCTCTGGCATCAACAAACTTACAGAAAACATATAAGAACTCATTGAACACATACTTAAGCCCCTAGTGCATGCTACAAAGAGCTTCCTACAGGACACCACTGATTTTCCATAAACTCAAAAGCATAAAAAAATACCAATAAACTCAATTCTGGTCACTATGTATGTCAGTTCCCTCTATAAAAACATCAGTCATGAGGATTCTTTATTAGCCTGTAAGAAATTTCTCTCCAAAAAGGGGAGGATACAGAGAATATCCTCAATTCCACTATACTTCAACTTGCAGAATTCCTCCTTAAACATAACAATTTCTGCTTTAAAGGAAAGCATTTCCTACTAATCATGGAAACACCTAAGAGAACAAGTATGCCCCCCAATATGCCAATCCTTTCATGGTTAATTTGAAACAGGAATTTATCAATAAAGAACAAATAAAACCACTGTAATATCTATGCTACCTTGATGACAGCATCCTTATTTGGACTGAAGGAGATTTGGCACTAAAACAGTTTCACAAATACTATTATAATTTCCACCCCACCTTTAATCTCACACTGGAACACTCCACCAAAAGTGTCAATTTTCTAGATACCACTGTTAAAATCCGTAAAGAAGGAAACATAACAACTACAATATACAAGAAACCAATAGATTGCAACAAAAACCTCCATAGTTCCAGCTTCAATCCTAGCCACATAAAAAATTAGTTATATATAGCCAAGCTATTTGGCCACTGCAGATGCTCAGATGAGGAGACAATAAATCAACATCAGTAATCGCTTCGTAACTTCATCATCCAACAAGGACATTCAGCATGACAAACAGACATAGAAATTTAGCACGCCATAAAAATACCCAGAAACAACCTTTTAAAATATAGAGCGGAAAAAGAGACCACCAGAGTCCCCCTGGTTATTACTTACAACAAAGCAACAACCCCACTAAAACATATTATTAAGATTTTCCAACCTATATTAAATAAGGATCAGAAATTCAGAGACATATTTACTGAACCACCAATCTTATCATACAGGCAACCCGCTAACCTACATAGACTACTCATCAAGAACAGACTGAATGGTGAAAAAACAGACACTCCTGGCACTAAACCCTGCAACAGGAGGAAAAGTGCCACATGCCAGCACATCAGTAATCCAACCACTCTACAGACAGCACATCAAAAGGCATTACTCATAAAAGTTTCATATATCTGCAAATCAAGGAATGAAATACATCTAATTAAGCACAAAAAGTGCCCTCATATGAAATATATAGGTGAAACAAAGCAACCACTAACAAAGGATGAATTATCACAGAAAAGCAAACACCACCCAGATACAGGAACACCAGTGGGTAAACATTTCACTCAACCTGGACAATCTGTATAGGATTAAAAAGAAAAATTACATTTAAAAGGGAAATTTTAAAAATACCCTTGATTGAAGGACTTTAGAATTAAATTATATCAAGCGTTTCAACTCCAGACATTCTGGCTTGATTCAATACTGGCTTTATGACACACTATGGTAGAGGTGTGAAACTATGCAATATCATACACATCTAGTCTGCTGTTTTCACACTTCCATCTCTGCCTTCATGAGATTTTATTGACAAGGGATGACTTGGGGTAATCCAGTTACCTGGAAAAAAAATATTTATTCATTATATGTACAAGATATATAGCCTCTCATTTTCAGACAACTTTTAGCTACATCTGAAGAAGAGACCTGTGAGGTCTTTAAAGTTTATAAAATAAAATGAAAAAAAAACTTGATTTTGCTGGTCCATTAAAAGGTATCACAATCTACTAAAGAAACATTCTCTGTCAGACCAATAAAGCAACAACCCTTTTCTTTTTACTGTAAATCCATTTAAAACTGTAAATCCATTTAAAACAGTGTAATTGGGACCTAGTAGAATATAGTCTGAGACATATGAGACAGACAGCCTCGGGCAAAATAGGTGTTAAAGGGAAAACCTACTTTTGTTACAATAGTAAATAATAATAATGCACTGCATAAAAATATAGCCTGTCATAATATTATTAAAAAACATTCTATCCTTTAGTAATGAAACATTTGAAAAATGGCTGCACTCAGAAAGGAGCAGTTGAACAATTTCAAAAAAGAGAGGAAAATAGCCCAGTTATTAACTAACTGTGTGCTAAGTCAGTACACAAAAACATAAAATACACAGGGATTCCTCATCAAATTTCCAAACAATTAAATCCTTTTTACTGTATATATATAACAGAGGGTATAAAGTTTTATAGAGATGCAACTCTCAGGTAAATTAGCTGAATAGTAAATAGCAGCTATTACCACATAATAATGTTTCCCCTGGCTATAATGTACCTCAAAATTGGTGTACCTACCAATATCCCGATGGCTATGTGAGTGCAAGACATGAATGCACTTACCTTAGATGCACCCACTCTACCATGCATACTGACTGCAGAAAAGACTGCTTCCGGTAGAGAGCCCATCCAGTGCTGTGTACATCACAGCAGAGGATCTATGTGTGGAGTATACTGATGACCCAACATGAAGCTAAAGGACTGGTCCCTGTGATAGGCTTGTGATGAATTCCTCACTGGGTGTAAATGTGTCAATTTACTCCAATTTCCCTTCTGTCTCTCAGAAGCAGCATTCTGTGGGAAAATTGACCTCAAATCAGTCTAAGGACCACTCTCAACAAAGAATCTGGAGCACATAAATTATTTACATTCCTCCTGTGGAGGCAAAGAAAAGACTAAAATACCAGAGAGGTGGGATGGATTAAGTGCTCGTAGAGCTTTGGAAATCTTTGCTTCATCCTAGTGGCAAGGAGTTGAATCTCAGAAATAACTGCTCATGGACTCTCACCACCTTATGAAAGAAATATTTAAAATCTTAGTCCACGGCAGTAATGCAACAGTTTAAAAAAAAATATGTTCATAAATCTGAAGTCTATATACATTATCTTTCTGCCCCCAAACAAATATAAAGAGAACTGATGTTGTAAGCTGTAGAGTTCAAAGGTATAAGTGAGACTTGAAAAGCTGCAACAATCATTTGCCTTACGATTGGCATAACTGATTGTTGCTAATTATATTAAATAAAAATGCTTACTGGGCAGTTGGCACCAGGGGCTGAGCACTACTTTTTAAGGTAATAAAAAGATTGAAAATGCTGATTTTATATACTTTCTATGGGTGTATGGTGCCTTTACTGTAATAATGTTTCTACCAAAAAAAGGAATGTTTACTGTCCCTTTAAAATGGGAGCTTAGCAGCTTACACTATTATTAGATGAGAACCTTAGAGTGCAGTAGATTCAGCTTTTCTACACTTAGTTCTTTACACTAAACTAAGCAAGCACATGACAGGTGTATAGCTAGTAGCACTGTTTAATAAAAATACACTATTTGAACAAAAATAGAGAGTACATCTATCTGAGAATAATAAACATCTATACAGTGTATGTAATAACTGAAGACAGAACTCTAAAGGTTGCTGATATAACATTGATACACACCACATATTACTCAAATTTCCAGAGCTTTGTCAAGGAAATGGGTTTAATTTCAACTAAGACCAAGAAAACAAGGTCAATTTTAAAATTAAAGTAAAATGGAACTTTTAACATGAGGACTCTATCTGAAACTATGAAATAATAATTTTGGCTTCCATGCTTCTTTAAAAAATTCTTACATGTGCTACAGCATAAAAATACATTAATATATCCATATTTGTACATAGAAGCCTATATGCAACACCCTAATACCAGCTGTAAAACAGAATAATTTTACACAGTCAACTTTACACAGTAATGTGCATGCAATTGGGCAACATAAGTTTAAATACAGTTTGACTATTCCCAAAAAGTCTTGCTTTTGGCTTCCACATTTATAGTTCAGATCTGCTTCTCAAAAGTAAAAGAGAACACTTGATCACATTTAAGTCACAGCATGATGAACTGCTGAATATCATCAATTTCCGAGCACAATTACATACCTTTTCATCTAAAGCTTTGTGATGCTCGAACAAGGATTTCAGAGCCTTAAGAACTTCAACTTCACTGGAAACTCCTGAGGGGGACTGTGCTTGGCGTTTTACGACTGTCATTCTCAAAGACCTTTCGTGTCTCGAAACAAGGCACTCCAAATGCTCCAGCAATAACTGTAGAATTTAACACAAAATACATTAAATTGCACTTTAACCATTGTCAAAACTGTATTAGAACAACTAAATATGATTATTAGTCTATTACTACTTATTCTAAAATCAGTATATATATATATATATATATATATATATATATATATATATATATATATATACACACACACACACAGTCTATTTACACACACACATATATATACATATACAGTATATATATATATATATATATATATATATATATATATATCCCCCGTGTGTGTCTGCACTCCCAATGCTGTGTAATCATCAACCAGGGTGCAAAGTCAATCAAGTATACAGTCTATATCCAATAAGGGACTGCACTCGCTGGATTTATCAGGATGAGTTTGACTTCCTCTGCACTACACATCCCATCCATCCGATACTCTATACCCTACCAAAAATACACAAGGACCAAATAAAACCACCTGGAAGACCATTGGCTCAATATGTTGATGTATTTCTACAACCTATCGTTAGATCCATGGACTCCTACATCAAAGACTCAGGTGAACTTATTAAGATACTTAACACTGTGGAGGGTATCACCCAGGATGATATCCTGGGAACTATGGATGTGAGGAGTTTCTACACGGTGATCCCTCATGCCGGGTGAATAAATGCAATTGCAGCAGCATTGGACCAGTACCCATATATAGGACCACCCACAACTTTTATCCTAAATATTCTTGAGAAATGTCTAGAATTGAACTATTTTCGCTTTGAAAATACTTTTTACCAGCAACTGACAGGGACTGCCATGGGATCTAATATGGCACCGTCTTATGCAAACCTTTATATGCAGCAATTTGAAAGTAACGTCATGGATGTGTTCAATCATGGAATGATAAGACATTATAGAAGGTACATTGATGATGTCTTCTTTGTGTGGCATGGACCAGTGGGACTCCTTACTGAATGGGTAACCAAACTCAATGCACTACCAAACCCAATCAAATTTGAGTTGAAATATGAGCCAGAGAAGATCGATTTCCTGGATTTACGGATTTATAAGAAACTTGATAGGTTATTCACGACCCTTTTTTCTAAACCTACTGACAGAAACTCATTGCTGGAAGCCACAAGCAATCACCCCCCACATACTCGGAAGACAATAATTAAATCACAGCTGATACGGGTTGTACGAAACAACACGGAGACCACAAATAGAGATCTCCAACTGGACCAGATGGCTGAGAAATTCCAACAAAGGGGATATAAGGATAACCTTATTAAGAAGGTGAGAGATTAAATTGAAACAAACATGGCACAAGACACTCCAGCAATCACTAGGAAAGAGACCCCAAGGATGGTCTTTACAACCACTTTTGACAGAGGAAAGAAACCATTGGCAGATTCAATTCGTAACAGGTGGGAGATTCTGGGCACAGACCGGACACTACCCTTTGGGCATATGGATCCACCAATCATGGGCTATAGACGGGGTAGAAGCCTGAGGGACATACTTATGCAAACAGATCCTCAACATAGTTACACCAAGAAATGGCTTAAAACTAACAAAATGGGTTGTTACAGATGCAAGGGCTGCACAACATGCAGTGGTATGATCCCATGCAAAGTATTCAGACACCCCCATACTAACCAGAAATTCACTATAAAGCTCTTCATCACCTGTACTACAAGCCATGTCGTATACCTACTGAGCTGTTGTTGTGGACATTTTTATGTTGGCAAAACAACAGACAACGCACGCTTAAGAATGGCAAACCATCGCTCAGCGATACGAACTGCTATCAACAAAGGGACCTCGGACCAACCGGTGGCAAGACATTTCTTGCAAGCAGGCCACAAGGTAACAGATTTACGCTTCATTTTAATTGACCACGTCCCCCCCCTCAGGCGTGGGGGTGACCGGGGCAGGACACTCTTGCAGATGGAGGCTAGATGGATCCATAGACTAGATACCATCTACCCCAGAGGATTAAACATGTCTAATGATTGGCACTGTTTCCTCTGAAGCCTTGACTTATCACAGTTATATATGCCCTTGTTTACAACAATGTATTCGTATTGACAGTACTTAGTGTATTATATATGCCTGTTAGGGTGCACTTTTACTGTACCTTTGATATGGTGACCCGCAGGTGCTGTGTTTTGAGCATCTTGATATTGCCTTGATATTTTTTTGATATTTTCTGTTTTTTTTATATTTTCTGCATTTTTGGCTCAGCTGATATGTCTACCTATAGTGTGCCCTCTTTTGATTGTGTCTCTTTAACTGAACTTGATTGCCATATGTATACAGGGGGTCAATGATATCCGTATTGAGATCCTACTTTACGAGT